>NC_055959.1:18272782-18290282 GCF_018492685.1 Alosa sapidissima | reverse complement strand
TAACGAGCCCGCTGCCCCTCCTCTGCATGTGCCTTTAACAAAATATTCATCCACGATTGTTGAAGGATTGTTGTTGCCACATAGAAGCATTGCATAGAACACGGCGGGCTAAATTGCTATTAAATCCGCTTAGCATTGTGACCATGCTGCGCAAATTTGTTCAAAACTGCTGCATTACAGTTAACTCTGCTAAGGTCTTATCACAACATAGTACATCATGGAGACTAAACTAAGTTAAGTTATTCAATCAAGCAGTAGATTACTGTTCAGTTAGAATACTGTTTGGATGTCAAGTTTAGCATGCTTACTTACAGCTGCTTGTCAGTTTCGTTACTCATGCAAGGCTCATTTTATTGACTGACACTGAATGTTTGCAAAATCCCAATGTAAATGGAAAAGTGTTTTCCGAGACTCAAAACATCAAAAGTGCTTGTCCCAAGGAGAAGTATGAACCATTATTTGAACTACTACATTATGAATTGCATTCACACCAGCATCCACATCGGCAGCCTGTGTTACGGCCTCTACAAACAGTTGCGTTCCGTCAACGCATGCCAGTGGGTGTTCCCGACGGTAGCGAATGCAAATGACTTGAAGTATAACCGTAATTTGATTGGTTGGTGCCGTCCGTCGATTGGCTTGATTGGCCGGTGCTGTCGGTGCAGCTTAATTTCCCAACATTCCCGTCACACCGGTGTGACGGTACACCTTTAAGGGTTAAGAGGGAGGAATGTTGAGAAATGAACGTTCTAAAGAATATCTGGGTTCATTGAATTCAACATAGAATTTTAGAACCTTCAATTGTTGCGGAACTTAGAACATTCAAAAACCTACACCTTTAAGGGTTAAACCACAACCAGCATGAGGCTCTCTCTGCTGCCTCCCCAACCCTGCGCACAGCTGTCTTCCTCTCCTTGCCAGATATGCCCAGTGCAGTGAGCACAGACCACGTTGACTATGCTGGGAACCCTCTGCACCTGACCTCCACTGGAAACAGCCATGCTTGCCAGCCTTTGTCTTTGCAGTCCATGATGAGGTCCTGGTATTTTAGGCTCTTCCTCTCATGGGCCTCCTCACAGCCTTCCTCCCAAGGCACAGTCAGTTCCACCAGGATGATTTTCTTAGATTGCTCAGACCAGATGACAACGTCAGGCCTCAAGGTGGTCTGGACGATGGGTGGGAAAGTGAGCTTCTTCCCCAGGTCGACTGACATCTCCCACCCCTGTGCCCCCTGGAGGATGTAGGTCCTGGCTCTTTTAACAGAGGATGGCTTTTCTCCTGCCCTGACAAATTGCCTTGATGGTACTTGTGGCTTGGTCGGCTGTGGTCTTCTCCTGGCCTGCTCGAAAATGTCAGCCATCACTCGGAGCACTTGGTCATGCCGCCACCTATATCTCCCCTGAGCCAGAGCGATTTGGCACCCTGCTAAAATGTGGGCCAGTGTCCCCCTCTTCCCACACAACTTGCAGAGCTGGTCCTCCCTCAAGCCCCACCCGGCTAGGTTTGCTGGTGATGGGAGTGTGTCATACACAGACCTCAGGAGGAAGCTAACACGGAAAGGTTCCAGCCTCCAGAGCTCAGTCCATGTGACCCTCCTGTTTGGGAGGTCCCATCTGGTCCATGTTCCCTGGGTTGCCAGTTCCACAGCCTTAGCCTTCCGTGTCTCTTCCTCCTGGTGACGAACTTCCGCTTGTACCATCTCCCGCCTCTGCTGGACGCTTGCCTTCCTCCACTGTGTGAAGTGAGATGTTCCCAGTCCTTGCCGACCCATGCAGACATTGCCAAAGATGTCTCTCAACTCCAGGGAGCTCTCAGCTTGTCTGACTGCAGTGTCTGCTGCCCACTTACGACCTGTTCGTGTTGTGACCCCTGCGTTGCTTACTTGCTCGTCCTTTGAGTCTCTGAGCATCATTGCCACCCTGCACTTAGCCACCTTGAACTCCTCCACCACAGAGGAAAATGGAAGTTGGAGCTGTCCTGATTGGATGTAGAGCCCCACTGCAGTGAAGCTGGGAGGGATACCAAGCCACCGCCTCAGATGTTTGTTCACTTTCCTCTCCACTCCCTCCACTGCAGTAACTGGGATCTGATAGACTGTCAGCAGCCACATAAGCCTTGGTAGGAGCCCATGCTGGTATATCCAGGACACATTAATTTATGTGTAAATTTAGTGACTGTACACAAATCAGTTGAAATGAACACACACAAATGACACACACACTCACATATACGCACACACACACACACACACACACAGACACACACACATAAACACACCCACACGCACACACACACACACACACACACACATAAAGACACACACATGCCACACACACAGGCACACACACACAGGCACATATAGGGCGACCGCTCGGTCATCAGTACTCATTCTGCTTGACTTATCGGCTGCCTTTGACACGGTTAATGGCATGGACAGCTATCTGCACCTTACCATCTCACCACAGGGGTCCCCTAGGGCTCTGTGCTGGGCCCCCTTCTCTTTGCTATCTACACCATCTCTTTGGGACAGATTATCCGTTCGCATGGCTTCTCATACCACTACTATGCAGACGACACACAGCTCTATCTGTCCTTTCCACCTGATGACCCCTTGGTTTCAGCACGGATCTCGGATTGCCTCTCAGACATAGCTACATGAATGAAGGCACACCACCTCCAGCTGAACCTCTCAAAAACTGAACTGCTGGTCCTCCCAGCTAGCAAGATCATGTTGCCTCAGTCGCCCGGTCGTGCCGTTTCGCACTTTACAACATACGGAAAATCAGGACTCAAGAAGTCAAGATGCTACCCAACTCCTGGTTCAGGCAATAGTCATCTCAGGACTTGACTACTGTGCAACGCCCTCCTGACAGGTCTCCCAGCCTGCACAGTGAAACCCCTTCAGATGATCCAGAACGCGGTGGTGCGCCTGGTCTACAACCAGGCTTGTGCAAAATTCCAGAATTGAATTGAAACTGGCTCTTAAATTCCAATTCAATTCTTGAATTTCACTTGCATTTCAATTGAGGTAGCAAACAGGAAGTAGAATTGCAATTCGAATTGTGCACAACCCTGTCTACAACCAACCCAAAAGGGTACATGTTACCCTGCTGCTCATCCAGCTACATGTACACACTGGCTACCACTTACCACCCGTCTTGAACTGACACTCAACTGTTTAAAAACAGCACTCACTGATGCACTTATTCTTACTGTACTCTACCGTTTTTAAATTGTCCTAAAAGTGTTGAGAGAATTGCTTTAAAACTTAAACTGTTTACCATGTTGTTAGTCGCTTTGGTTAAAAATGCGTCAGCCAAATGTAATGTAATGTAATATACATACACACACACACACACACACATAAACACACACTCCATTACCCCCCCCCCCCCCCCCCCCCCCCCCCCCACACACAGAGAAACACACTTATACACACAAGCAAACACACAAATGCACACACTCATTTACATACACAAAAGTTGCAAGAGTAGGGGATGGAGTAGGAGATGGAGACAAATTGACAAGCGTGATTTATTTTTGCAGAGAGAATGTGCAGGACTGGGCTGCGGTCATATTTTGTACCACTCTGCGGTACATCTAGTTAGCTTTTACCAGTGCTAGTTGAACTATAGGTGGAGTTTGCAAGTAGCCTGACGTAGTCATACAAAATTCTAGTCAGAATTTGAGTCTGATACTGCTCCATTGGGACGTGATTATGGGGCGTGTTAAACTTATTGCGCTGTCTATATGTAGTAAACCAGACACGATAACGAAATCTAAATGTTTTAAATGTAAAAATGTTTTAAAAATCCAGCGACAGGCTTTTTGTTGCAAACAAAATCAACTGAAACATGCTCAGGTGACATGATAGATGAGGCACCGTTGCCCATCTGTCCATCATTGTACAAAGCCTGTTGCCTTAAATTAACGTTTCCAAAATCATTTTTTAACTCTTAACAGAGGTTAATGGCATTTTGAGCAGGTCTTATCGCTTTGAAAGTTTACTGTTCAGGTAGGAACAGAGAAACACACAACAAAATTATGTTGCTTTCTTATTGTAGTGTATCATTAGCCTGGCGGGCCATCCTATATCATTGAAATGTATAGTCTGGAATCGACCCATTCACCTCACTTAATCCAAGGGGCGGGCAGAGAATTGTCTTTCAAACTGCCTAGGCATGCAATAGGCCAGCGCTACGACCATATCCGTATCCGGTCGTCAAAATGGCAAATACATCCTTCTTCGAAAGGAATGACTTAAGTGCATTGTGTTGCTCAACTTTCAAAGAAAAGCACAAGTCCAACTCCTCCAAAGTTGACGCCAACGCCGATTCAAACAACCGCTCTTCGTTCACCATAGCCACCTTCCTTGTTGTTCACCGTCGTAGGACTGTCATCATCCTGTTAAGCCCGCCTTAAGACTCTCTAACAAAATAGAGAGCTGTGATTGGATGACGTCCACGGCGTCAGCCAATAGAAATTCCTATGGTTTGCTACTAGACGTACAGGCTGAGCAAATTAATTTGCCGCCGCTAGGGTGCGTCTAGATTTCTAGGCTACAAAGCCTGCCCAGCAAACAATTTAATTGGTGCAGTCAGTTTGAACCACTCTGGTTAGGGCATAGTTGCTGCTCAATTGAAAAAGTTCAGACCGAACTTCCCAACCTCAAATTTTGTGGACGGGGTTAAGCTTTCAAGGTTTTGCATACACTTTAGTAGTGAGCTTGCTAGTTTTAGACAAAAAAACCCCAGCTTTTCCAGCTTTCAAGTGTTTTTCGTTGAGATCACTGTCTCTCTATGAAGCCACTCCCGAGCATCGGCATGGCTGGTCATGGGGTATGGGTCTGTCTGTCAGTGTCCCCACTTTGGGCAGCTCCAGTCATGCAACTACTCACTGTGCCCACCGACCCGACTGTCAGCGGGGCTCCTTCCTATTGGCTTTTAAGAGACAGTGGCAGAGAGCCGTCAGATGGTTTTACTGCCACGCTGACTGGGGGGATGGGGGCAGAGAAGCCCCCCCCCACATACCTCCACATGTCAGATGCGCTCAGCTCAAGTCACACTCTCAGCGCTGCTCTGTTAAAGATGCGCACGATGAGAGCACAGTTGGAGCCGGTTGTTCTCAGTCCTGTGATCGCTTGTGTGCAACAAGGTACAACAGGTATATTTTACAGTATCATAATTTCTTAATTACACAGTATTTAGATCCGTTTTCATGTGGAACTTCAATTTTCCGGATCTCCCACATGTTTCCTAAACCCCGTATATAAAAAATCAGATGCTGCTTCATCATTTACACAGCTGTTTCTCAGAGCGAGTCCATCGATATGGCCCAGCAAGCAAAGTGATTTCAACCAAAAACTGCCAGTTGCTCACGTCTTTAATTATTTCCTGGCCGCCTTGTCGCGCTGAGTCAAGCAAAAACGATGGTAATTTGATGTCACTTCATGTATTACAGTACGGTGTGACAGTGACCTTGACGCATGCCAGGGAGTTACTGAGCGAGGATTGCGGTGGTAGGGCTGAGCTCTCCAACAGTCCATTCCCACTGTTTATGAAGTCCCACGCTGCACAGCAAAATGGATTTATTTTCAAAGAGATTGCAAATGACCTCACGTACTGTAGGCTCTGTGCTGTATGTTATATGATTATGTCTCATGGGTTGCATTCAGTTTGTGAATGTGTTATTCACGATAACCTTGATGAAAGGGTAGCCTAGCTATTACTCTGGCCTACAGGCTACTTGTTAACATTTCCCGTAGCAATTTGTTACTGTCGTAAAAGCGGAGGCACAAACATGGTGGTGCCACCGCCTCAAGGAAGTGAAAGGACTCAGTGAGGCAGGAGTTTATTGTCAAATGACAAATAGGCAACACAAGCGGGAGCAAATTGCTTAAAAACCTCGAGTATATCTCCAGGGGACGTGGCTTCCAATCGCGCTTACCTGTCTCCTGTGGCGTCACCTTCGCCACCACCCACTGGCGTGCTCTCTGTTTCTCACCCTCAGACTTTAAATAATTAACGCAGCAAAATGGGCTGTTAACCTCTTCGCTCTCACTCTCTCTCTCACACACACACTCTCTCTCACTCTCTATATCTGTCTTTCTCTCTCTCTCTCGCTCCCTCTTTCTCTCTCTCTCTCTCTCTCTCTCTCTCTCTCTCTCTGTCTCACTCTCTTGTTGCATGATTTCTGAGTGTTGGTGGTTCGCCCGTTCAGCTCATCTAGCTGGTAAGAACCTGAAAGGAGGCCGCTCAAACGCACACCCTGACGATTGGCCCCCAGTGAACGAAGCGAGGCCAAACAGAGAGCCGGTAAGCATCTGGAAACAACAGTAGAGAGGACCTGGAGCACGGGCCCCTCTCAGCCCTGCAGGTCCCCGAGGGCCTCCCTCGCCTTTAATCCTTCAGTGGCTGCAGCAGCAGCGCGAGCAGCCGAGTGCCTCGTTAATTATGCATCCCGCCCGCTCAGGAAGAGCGAGTCGTCAACGTGCATATTAATTTTTTGTATTAAACATTACCAGCCATTTGAGGCGAGCAAAAGTGTAGCGGACAAGGAAGAGGAGGTGGGGGTGGGTGGAGGTTGAAGACAAGAACACGTTACACAACTGTTGGTGGGTTGACTGCTTAAGTAGTTGCGCCAAACTTGCCACTGCATGTGCACACGCTGTAGTTTCGGGAAGAGCTTGGTGTTCACGCCGAGCAAACATCTACTGCCATATTGTTATACAATAACTGTCAACTTTGGTTTTGGGCTCCACATTCCATTTGCAGCGCAAATGGATTGCTTGTGATGTAATGTGATGGTTGATGTGAGATGACAGTGATATGTTGGGTGGTAGTGTGTGTATGTGGAGAGGGTCTGTGGTAGTAAGGGTGTATGTAGTAGATGGCTTGGGTGAAGGGGTAACCCTGACTTAACACTTGTTAACGATGGCACTCCACCCTGCTGGCTGTTGTTTGCCTCACTCTCACAATTATGTCACTGTCACAGGAGAACCCTGTAGTGGCCCTGTCACCCACAGCCACATGTGTGTGTGTGTGTGTGTGTGTGTGTGTGTGTGTGTGTGTGTGTGTGTGTGTGTGTGTGTGTGTGTGTGTGTGTGTGCATGTGTGTGTGTGTGTCTGTGTGTGTGTGTGTGTGTGTGTGTCTGTGTTTGTGCGTGCGTACCACACAGCAGAGGTACAGGCTGACTGGGTTATGTAACGATGGGGGTCATGATAGCAGCCTGTGACACACAAACACACACCAAATGAAAACGGACATGCACACACACACACAAAAGTGCACGCACACACACATATAAATAACTGGCTTGAAAACAGCTTGACAATAGCTCTAAGAAGGGGGGCGTTTATGAGTGCTTCTTATAATTAAAAATGTACGGTACGCCATCACATTTATTTGCAAAGTCTAGCCCTAAACCATTTTTATTTAAGCGCTAAGTGGATGACAAAAGCCTTCGAAGGCTCCACTGCCATAAAGATTGTACTGTAAACACATAGAGGTAGGTGTGTGTGTGTGTGTGTGTGTGTGTGTTTTAACTCCAGCGTTCGTGCCTCATCTCTCTCTCGTCAGCACTTCCCTGATCCCCGCGGTGTGTCTAACGTCTGTTTAACAGCACATTATGCGGCCCTCTCTCCCAAACCCCTTGATTCCTCTGAGAAACAATCGCACGTGTGATGAGACAGAGACACACTGACTGGTGCGCCGAATCAATTTGTGGAAATGTATTTATGTAAATGTTTCAGGCTCATTTGCATATTCCGTCCCTCACTATCGAGATGCCGCTGAGACCGCAGCCCTCCTCTTCCACATCCCCCTCCTCCTCCTCCTCCTCCTCCTTCATTGACATGTCACTTCCATCTTTTTGAGAGAGAAGATGAGAGAGAGAGAGAGAGAGAGAGAGAGAAAGAGAGAGAGGGGGAGGGAGAGAGAGACAGTTGAATGGAGTAGACTGGACGTGACGTGATTGAGTCTTCAACAGTGACTGGGGGGAGAGTAGAGCAGAGCAGTGGAGACGAGATGAGAGGAGAGGAGACGAGAGGAGTGTTGGTGGCATGTTTGTAGGCACTGTGTTGGCTGCAGGAGCACAACTGGTCTGAATACCAATAGGCCTCGAGGAGAGAGATGTAGAGGAACCTCAGGCACAGACCTCACCCAATCGGCCACTCCATCACTCTCTCTCTCCCTCCCAATCTCTCTCTCTGTCTCTCTTTCTCTCCATCACGTCTGTTTGTCCCTCTCTCTCTCTCTCTCTGTCAGCACTGGTTCTCTCCCCAAGAGAGTCTGCTCTCCCCATCAAGGCCACCAGGGAATCCTGGCCCATCCATATTCACAGCACCACTCTGCACTCACCCTAATGGGACTTCACAAATCAGCATCAGCTCAAAGCACTGGCATTGCACATACACACACACACACACACACACATACACACACACACACAGTACTCCACAAGGACAGAGAGGCACATTTTCAGAGCTGGTTTTCTTAGAGTGCCACGCCACGTGACTCCATCCAGGGGATGAGCCAATTTTTCTTTTTTCCCTTTTTTTTCCTTCTCGCAGCACAAAACGATAGAGCACAAATAGTTTTGACCCTCCCTGTGGGGTGGCAATGGGGATTTTTATGTGCAATACAGTCTTTGTGATACAAATGCACACACACACACACAAACACACACACACACACATACACAGAAACACGCACACACATACACGCACACACATACACAGAAACACGAACACACATACACACACACACACACACACACACACACACACACACACACACACACACACACACACATACACACACACACATTGCTCTTTTGCACAGACCCTGCATGTGAGCACACACTAACACACACACACACACAAAAACTGATTGATGTACTGCCGATGCACTGCAGTCTTGTGACCTTGAAATCACCTTGATCCTCCCCCACTCTGCTACCTAACATGGTATCTTCCACTCAACCTGCTGTGTGTGGTATGGGACTAGAGATGGGTCATTGAGCCTGGGGATGAGAGGGTGGGGGTGGAGAGTTGAGGGGTAACAAACCCCAGTGCAGATCTAGATTTCTAATTGGCCTGTGTACAACAGACAGTCCATATGTCTGTACATACATTGAGAGAGAAAGAGAGAGAGAGAGAGAGAGAGAGAGAGGAAAGAGATAGAAGATAGGAAGGTGTTGAAGCAAGTGAGCATTGGGAAGAAGTGAGGAAGAAGGCTGAGAGAGAAGAAGAGAGTAAAGGAGGGAAACTGTACATTACAGCATGCAGCTGCTCTCTTGTCACAGAGAATAACAGTCAGTCTTGTTTCATCTTTTTTCCTCACTCTCTCACTCTCTCCATCTCTCTGTCTCTCTCACTCGCTCTCTCATTGGACCCATTCCCATTTTACCCTACCCCCTCATTTCCCCCTTTTCTCTTCACTACACCACCACCACCTCCACCACCTCCACCACCACTCAGCGTCTTTGGTCAGTTGCCATTCCTCCATCCCTCTATCACTCTCTTCAGCACTTTTTTTACTTTCACAATCTGCCCCCTTTCTTTCTCTCTCTCTCTCTCCCTCTCTCCTTATTTCCTCTTCTCACAGCAGGCTATGATTTGTAGACTGCCACATTGCCAACTCTTTCCCCCCCTCTTTGCTCTTTCTGCAGAGAGAGAGGCATCACCGACGAAAGAACAAAGAACCCAACGTGTCAGAACGGCACCGTGAATTTACATCCATATGTATTTATAGCCGTTTTCGCTTTAAGAAACACTTCTCACAAAACCCAGCAGGACCTTAGCCATAACGCGTCACCATCAGCATGCTTCACACATCTCTATTTTCAGACGTCAACTTTATAGGCCTTATGTGCGCAACTCAAATCCCAAAACACAGCAGAAAACAATGAGACAACTAGAAAACAAGAAAGAGGGGCCCGTTAGTGGATAGAAAATGTTAATTTTTAAGTTTTACACAAAATTGCTGCGTGAGTCATTTACATTTAACCATTTAAGCAGATGACTTCATCCAAAAAACATTGGATTGCTGTCATCAGAAGCCTATACGTTCCCTGAGCCGATGAGCGTGGTGTTTTAGCACTTTGCTCGACCAGTTGCTCTGTTACTGAGGCCGCAGAAATGCCGTAATTGGGTCCGACAGAAGCTCAGTGTTCGTCTAATTTGGGGAGAATGTTGATCAGACGGCACGGTGGTAAATGTTAACGATTGTTTAAATGAAACAATCATGGAAGGCCAGGGCCCAGACGAGGACTCAGCTGCTCACTTGAGGAGAGAGACAAGCTGTGGAGGAGCTTCAGCATCGCTTCAGGCTCTGCAACAAAGCACACAAGGACAACAGGCTGACGGGCAGCCTATGCGTTCTGGTCAAACGACCTGCAAAAGTGTGTGTGTTTGTGTGTGTGTGTGTGTGTGTGTGTGTGTGCGTGTGTGTGTGTGTGTGTGTGTGTGTGTGTGTGTGCATGACAGCGAGTGAGAGAGAGAAACTACAGTATACTTTTATATAATGCATGATGTCCTGTTTCCTTTGTTTCCTTTTCATTTATATACCAATAATTACCTGTATAATTAAAAGTGCTTTGGCAATACAAATTCAATAAAGCTCTATTGAAATGAATTGAAAAATAAATGAGAGACAGAGAATCTTTGTGAAATAACACAAACGCTAAGTTTCCTTATCTCTGTTCTTTTTGCTCTTTGTCTCCCTCTCTTTTTCTATCTCTCTCCAAACAAACGTGTTTAATCTCAAACATTATCTCTCTCTCTCTCACACACACACACATACACACACACACACACACACATCCACGTAGACAGAGAGTCAGGCACGTCACCCTTTACCATGCTTGACATTTCACTCTCTCTGCTTGAACCACATGTAAGCTGTCCAATGACATTTAAGCTTTACAGCAGAAGTGATGGAGGCAGACAGGGAGGGAGAAGGAAGTGGGAGAGAGAGAGATGGAGAAAAAGAGGGGGGGGGCTGTAGAGGTGGTTGAAAGGTGGCTGTTTTCCAGAACACTGACCAGGCCTTTTATGCGATGAAGTGTTTCCCCCTCATTTCACATTTCTTGGCGTCATCCTTTCTTCCGTCATAGACGACCACCATCTTTTCTTCATCTCTCTCTCTCTTTCTCTCTCTCCAAATTTGTCTCTTCACCTTCCACCTCACAGCACTGCTTCACAATCCCTCTCAGTCTCCCATGGCATCTACTGTACATCCCACCTTGACTTTCACATCATCTATTCATTCTTGCTTTTTAAATTCTTTTGCTCACTGGCTTCTTGGGTAATGCTTTGTTCCCTTCTTTGATAATATTTAATGTATTAGCGCTAGCTATTATTCATCACCTCATGAACATCAATATTATTAAATCAAAGGAATTTCACATTTAAAACTTGGAACTGCTTTTATTCAGCATTTAATATACCCATATGAGATCCCCCGTGTCCCCCCGTGTCCCCCCGTGAATGACATTCACCATAGAGTGATATGTTTTAATTTGTCCCCTCAACCTTTCCCCGCTACTCCTCCTCATTGGTGATGTCTCAGCCTCCGTCATCATATCTTTCATTTTCGCCACATCACCCTAATCGCTCCCCTGCAGGCACGCTTGGATGGATGATTGAGACACCATATCCTGTGACGGCAGGACGAATGCAACCTCTGTCGACAGGAAATGTTCCCTCACCCCCCCCCCCCCCTTCTCTCTCCATCCTCTTTTTCTCTCTCTCCCTCTCTTTTCGGTTTCTTCTCTCTTACTCTACTTCTCTCTTTCTTTCTCTCTCTTTCCCACTTTCTATCCCTTCTTTCTGTCTCTGGCAAATCAGCGTGGCGGCCAAGCCCCTTCGATCCACCTTAATACCGGTTGATCCCTGTGTCAGCTAATAGCAGCTCCCCATTAGGCCTAGGGGGATGCGGGGGTGTGGGTGTGTTTATGTGTGTGTGTGTGTGTGTGTGTGTGTGTGTGTGTGTGTGTGTATTGGGGGTGGGGGTAGGGGTACAGTATACATCAATACAGTCTCTCCACATTCTACCACCCTTCTAGTTCCAGCTCTAACCACATCAGGTTTAGTCAAAGACAATTTAATCAGTTTACATCCAAGGACATTTGATATCAAAGCAAGCAAGGCTTTACTTGAAGTCTTCATCTTAAAAGTGAGTTATGTTTGTGGTGAAAACCATTATGTCTTTTCAATAACCAAAATATATTGAAATAATGTCATGGTGTCATTGCTGTAAGTAATAATCTAGGGTTTGAATTTTAATCCCAGTAGTTAAATGTCTCATGTCTAATGTCTCAACGCAGTAGAGGTTTTCATTATACTGTAATCACCAAAAACAATCTCAGGAATATGTGACCACTAGTTATAACACATTTCTGACATGATAATGTCAGTCCGGATGATGACGAAGAGCTCAAAGTTAAAGTGTCACAGATATATTTATCCTCAGTGACAGCATGTCGCCTGCACTCTCTTACAGCACTTAATAACATTACTGAGTGTGCTCTTGTGTGCTTGAAGCCCATGTAGTACTAGGGAATGAGACCTGCCATTCAGACGGGGTGCCTCTGGAATGCAAATTACATTATAAATGTCGTCTCATGCCATAAACGCCTTTTTGACATTTTCTCTGGTAATTGGATCGATCTGCTTTAGCCCATTTCTTTTCCCTGCTACCTGCTCCTCCTCCTCCACTCCCCCTGAAAGAGATGAGAGGTGGTGTGGTGTGGTGGAGGTGTTCAGTGTGGAGAGGGAAGGAGAGGAGCCGCTCTATCAGTCGGCCTCCCCTGCCAGGCCAGATAGATGACACCTGTCGCCAACCTGATGGAGGCCCTGCAGCTGTGAGAGATTCTGCCTCCGTGCGCACATCTGTCTACGTCTTCATTTGTACTTGAGGAGAGGGATCGGTTGTATGTGTGTACGTGTGTGTGTGTGTGTGTGTGTGTGTGTGTGTGTGTGTGTGTGTGTGTGTGTGTGTGAGAGAGAGAGAAAGAGAGAGAGACAGATAATGTTCAAAATAACACATTGGTTTGGTTGTGTGTAACAGATGTATGTGTATTTTGTGTGTGTGTGTGTGTGTGTGTGTGTGTGTGTGTGTGGTGTGTGCAGTTATATCCTAGACTATGCCTACTCCAACATCAGCCATCATGTGTGTATAGGTTTTGACATGTGTCCCCTTCTCCCAGCGCGGTGTGTTTGGCATTTTCTTTATTACCCTGCTGGTTTCCACTGGTCTTAGTTGGCTCTCTTAGTTGCACTCTATCTATCTCTATCTCTCTCCTGTGGCTCATTTAAGTGCAGTGGCCTGGCCTTTAGTTACAGAATTGATTCCCAATCACATAACAGTGCTTATTCCAGCGCGTGCTCAAACTCACAGCGTTAACCCGATTCAAACACACATTAAGTGTGACCTTCAGAAACTCAATCCCAACGGAGTTTTGCGAAAGATCATTCGAATGACAGAGAGGGGTGGGGTGGGGTGGGGGGGGGGGGGGGGTGGTTGGGGAGAGCGAGATAAAGACAGAGAGAGAGAGCGATGGATCTTCTGTCTTCACGTTAGCCTTTAAACCAGTAGAAGACACACCCAGAGATGAAGGTCAGAGGGTTGTTTGGAAGTTTATCTGAGCTGCGGGTGAAGGAGGGAGGTTGGGGAGGGGGCTGTTTCACTTGAGCGCTCATCCACTGGGATTACTTCCATGCGGAACGCTTTTAAAGGTGTCTGTGCAACAGCTCCCTTGGTTCCTGCCCAGTTCTCTCTCTCTCCCTCTCTCTCTCTCTCTCACTTTCCCTCTCTCTTTCTCTCTCTCTTCTCGCCAGGCTCTGAATGACTTTGGGGGTAATTTGGTAATCATCCATTTTTATCGAGCTATAAATAGTCGTGGCAGCTTCTGATGGAAAGGGTCCCGGGCTCTAAAACCTTGTCTCTTAAGGGGGTGATGGGGGATTTGGGACTTACTACAATTAAACAACAGCCACACTGTCTTGGCGTTGGTAAATCCACACTATCAGTGCATTCGCAGCCCATCCGGCGTCCACTGTGCTAAATCCGCCTCATTTCATGTATGAGGCGTATGCGCGGCACTCTTATATCAAAAAGCCACAGGCTTACCGAATCCCTCTCAAATCCTTCCTCAGCGCAGGCCGACACCCGTGCCCTCTTAAGGTCATCAGAAATAAGAACTGTGTCGATCCATAACTGTTGAGCCAAGTCCTAAGGGGTTGGGGTTTGTTGGGTGAGGGTGTGAGGGTGATGGGATGTGGTAAGACACAAACGCAGTGGAGACCCTTCCCGTTGGCAGAGAGTCCGTGTCTGGCCACTGCCACATCAGGCTGCCTCAGATAAAGTAGAGGGAAGAAATGATGAGGGACTTGAGAGGGATCAATGCAAATCCGTCTGTAAACCGAGGCGCAGAGGCGGCGTATTACTGTCAGCTGTGCGGCGTAGAGCGGTGAGCGGAGCAGCCGAGGACCAGTCGGTCGCCGCTGCTGGATCTGCTGGGCTCGTTCTGTCTCTGCCAGTCTTTTGACATTGGGAGAGTCTCCAATCCTCCAGCACAGCCTGCCGTCACTGGGGCTCCAATGCCTGAGGATACGTACGGCTGCTCTCCCTGCACATCCTTCAACCACCCACACACATACAAAAACACACGCACACACACACACACACACACACACACACACACACACACACACACACACATACAAAAACACACGCACACACACACACACACACACACACACACACACACACACACATACAAAAACACACGCACACACACACACACACACACACACACACACACACACACACATACAAAAACACACGCACACACACACACACACACACGCACACACACACACATACAAAAACACACACACACACACACACACACACACAGACACACACACACACGCACACACACACACACACACACACACACACACACACACACATGTATGCACACATCAGGGAGCATGCAGGGGGCCCTGCTGTGGAGGCATGGGGGGACCGGGGGACTGGGGGAGGAGAAGCGACAGCGTCACTCAGTAAAGACAGCCGAAGGGGGTCATAGGAAGGGCGTCATGGCTGGAAGGAGAGTGTGTTCTACAATCAAACACTTCTGCTCCTCTGCCTCAATTATCATGGTTGCACACACACACACACACACACACACACGCGCGCACACGCGCGCGCACACACGCACATGCACACACACACACACACACACACACACACACACACACACACACACACACACACACACAAACACACACACAAATCCACGCAAATACCCACAAATAAAACACAGATCGTAATACCAGCCCGAGTGCAGAAGGACACGCACGGCTCCATGCACAAACACATTAAAGCACAGTCTGTCTGGCCGTCCCAATCAGCAGTGAGTGCACATATAGGACAGTCACATGGCCATGTGTGTGCACACACAGATGGTTGAGGGGTGGAACGGGCAAACGTACACATGAGCTCCCATACGCATTCCCTACTGTGCGACTGGTAAACCTGTTATCTCTCCTCTGAGACTGTGTGTGTGTGTGTGTGTGTGTGTGTGTGTGTGTGCTTCTCCTCAAGCGGCACCGCATTGCGTCGAGCGCACTGGCTCAGCACGCGTTAACTTCCACCGTCTGAAGGGTGGCGTATAAATATAAAGGAGCACAGATGTGTCACACTCTTTCCCTCCTTCTTCTCTCTCCTTCTCTCTCTCTCTCTCTCTTTCTCTCTCTTTCTCTCTCCCTCTTTCTGTCTCAAACACACACTCTTCTTTTCCCCTCAGTAAACAATCCCGCCACATATTCCCCTACTTTTTTTTTTACATATTTTTTTTCTTCTTTTTTCAATCCCGATGTTTCACTGATGCTATCTCTCCCTCCCCCAGACACGACACAGATCGCAGCCTCTCAGCGCATGCTAATCATTGCTATCTACAAAGGCTCAATGCAGCGTGTGTGTCTCTGTGTGTGGGTCTGCGTGTTTGAGGATATGCATGCATGTGTGCGTGTGTCTGTGTGTGTGTGTGTGTGTGTGTGTGTGTGTATGTGTGTTTGTGTGTGTGTGTGTGTGGTTTCTACCTCAGGCCCCCCCCCCCCCCAAAAAAAAAAAAACATTTGAAGGCGGAGGTGACGTGAGGTTTGTCAACATAAGAGACGCTGTTCGTCATCTCTTATTTGGGCTGCAGCCATCTGGAACTTCATTCATTCATTCATTCATTCATCCTCGCGTGACAGCTCCCGAGTCCGACGGCAGGGAAGAGGCAAGAGCAGCAGAGCAACAAACAGGACGTGAAGTGCATGGGATGACTGCGCAGAAACACGGCTTCGTTTTTTTAATGTTTATGCTTAACATTTCTGGAATGTTTCTGGACTGGTGGTAGTGTGCGCTGAGGGAACGCCCCCCCATGTTTAATTCTCTTTGTATGGCTGCGTGGGGGGGGGGGGGGGGGGGGGGGGGGTTTGCGCCAAGGACTGCGGCGAAGAGAGGGTCCTTAATTTTTGAAGGAAGAGCTGAATAGGGATCAGAGAGTGTGGGCAGTCCACAGGCCGCTGTCCATGGTGCTGACTAGGGCTCCACTGTGCAAAAGCCAGACCCAATATCAAAGTGCAAGTGCCCCAGAGAATCCTCTTTCTCCACCCCTCCTCTCTCTATCTCTCATTCTCTTTCTCTTTTTATTCTCTCACTCTTTTTTCTCCCTCCCCCACTTCCTTGAGGCAGTTCTCCACACCAGACCAGCTTTGTCCAGCTGTCCCCTTCTCTGCAAGACCACACATTCTTATGACACATATCCTCTGACATACATATTCTCTGACACATGCATGTACACAAAAAAAACACACTATCTCTCTCACTCTCACACACACACACACACACACACACACACACGTGCACACACAAACAAACTTGTGGGCGCACACAGACAGACACACACGCACACACACAATGTCAAACAATGCTCAAAAACATAGTTTCAGTGCTTTTGAGTGTCTGCACATAACGTGTCTGTTTAAGCATTCTCTCACACAATGGATTCCCTCTCACAGCACAGCAAGTAGAGCAAGCTCCACTAAGAGCATAACTGCATACAATTATGGTGTTCCACTTTACTGGTTGTTCTATACCTCACTATGTATCAGCCATTTGCATGTAATCCACCAGAAACACAGTCACCTTCAAACAGCTGGTTTAAAATATTGAGTGAGTATATTGTTTAGTTTTGCTCGTGTGTATTGCTGAGAACAAGGTTTTTTGGGTGAGTTTTAAAAATCAGAATGGCAGGTTTTTTGAAGCAGGCCGTCCATCCTTACACATTTTGACATTGTGTGAGAGAAACCACAAGTGCAGTCTGCTTAAAACGAACTGCGCAAGTTGCTCTGTGCTAGCTCATCAGCCCAGCTGGCAACTGACTGAGTTCAGTTGAAGGTTTTACAGCAACTCATTTATGTTGTTTGTTCAAGGTTTCACA
>NC_055959.1:18265282-18267782 GCF_018492685.1 Alosa sapidissima | reverse complement strand
TGTATGGCCAGGGAAAACAAAGTTGCAGAATTTCCCTCCAATAAAACTAAAGCCGATCTCTATCTGAAATTGCCTGAGGAAAAATGGGCTGCGAAAGTGTAAGGAAGTGAATCAACTAATGAATAAAAGATTAGCCAGGGTTTTTTTTTCCACTCACACTCATCTGCAATTGGGTGTCAGCGAAAAGCAAAAAAGAAGTGCATGACCCCTTAAAGGACGCTGCTTCCGGATGCAAGTTCTGCTCTCACCCAGGTGGTCCTCACTTCTGAAGGAGACAAGCGTGCCTAATGTCGACAAATCGTATATCAAAACAAGCCTTTGGAGTCTGTCCAGCTGTACAAACTGATAACGGTCACAGATTGAGTCGAGGTGCTTGAACAATTTTATGCTGAGCAGTTATGATGTGAATGCGAATTATTATCAAACAACACAAACAGTTAGCCTACCCCGCAACTCGGATGTTTTCCATCCAAAAGAGTCGTTGCGGCGCAATCAGTGATCATTCAGTCGTTAACAAGGGAAGATTATCTATAATCGCGCTGATGTGCACAGCATGTCCATTTAGAGGAAAGAAATGGGAAAAGATGAAACACGTGCTCCTTTAATTAAACTGTCATATTCCAAAAAAGTTATCATTAAGGCTCTCCCTTGTTAATTACAGATAAAGACGAGCTTGCGACTGCCTAAGAGCAGGAGATCATACACCCAGCTGTATTCAGGTTTTTGCTCTATAATTTAGCCGAATAGAATTTAGGCGTGTAAAATTTGGTCACACTGACTCACCTAAATGCAAAATTTAATAGATGAAGAATAATTCCAGATCAAGAGCAATAATTTAGTTGTAAAACAACTGTTCTCTTTGTTCCACTTGAGAACAGCTATATTATTGTCATGAGTCGGTTCAAATTGAGGTCATACTTTAACACTTCGAATTGTACCATTATATATTCTGTGTGCTAAACGACCAGTTGGAGGTACTAAAGACGAGGGGTGTGCTTGGTCGTGTGCTTAAACGTAATTACTTTTTGAATTTCAGATGGTATGAGAAACACCTCTCTACTTCATTCTTGCTTTTCTGACTCTCACTTTTTTCTCACTGGACTATGTTGTTTGTTTTGAGGTCCCTTGTACAGCTTTACTGTGTAACAGTAGAGTAACAACAGAAACATCTGCCTCAGTGAACAAAGTTCAGAAAAATTGTCAAAAACAATGACAACTATATACTACATTCTGTCATCAGTTTAAGTCCCCTCACTCATTCACTATGAGTGTCTTCAGCCCAGCTCTCTCTCTGACCAGCTAAGGGCGCAGTGCGTCACTCTTGCCTATGGCCAGCAAGGGTGGAGGAGCAGGGGAGTGGGAGGAGGGGGGGGGGGTTGTTTGCGCCCCCTTAAACGGGAGTCAGTGTCACCCTTTTAAGTTCATTACAGTCTGCTGGCAGGAGCTGTGCGTACGCCTCATGTGAGCGCTCTCTCTCTCTCTCTCTCTCTCTCTCTCTCTCTCTCTCTCGCTCAGCCTCATTAGGCTCCAGTGTCCTGCCGAGAGAGGACAGGCTTATGGGGACCCCCTACCAGCCCTGGGGGGGTGACAGGAGGAGACGCAGAGGGAGAGGGAGAGGGAGAGAGTTCTGCAGATCTGCCCACGGGACTCTCACCAACCTTTAGGCAAGGACTGTGGAGACACGGTCCCCGAGGACCGGGGCAAAGGCAAGGACTTACTCGGGCAGGCTGGTCAGGGGATGTTGGGTTTTTATTTTTGTTTTCACTGCCATACACACAGGCACATAGGAGTATACACGCAAAAGCACACAGGCACGTGAGCAGAGTCATTTATGCTTTTCTGCACACTTCACTTAAGTTACACACACGTACATTCGAGTGGAGATATGTAGATGCAAACACTCTTTAGTGGTAGGGCCCAATGCACACACACACACAGACACACACACACACACACACACACACACAACAAACATACTCATGCTCAAGTGGACATGCACCTACTCGAGCACATTTACATACTGTACACAAACTGAATTTCAGTCACACATGAACTTGTGCACATTTATACAGTACATACAGACAACCAGAATCTGACGCTCTCTATCTCTCACTCACACACACACACTCTAGGAGGCTCCCCCATCCCACCCTTGACACATTAGTCCCACTGAGGGTGTGCCATTGAGGCTATGAGTAGGTGTGTGTTTGTGTGTGTGTGTGTGTGTGTGTGTGTGTGTGTGTGTGTGCATGTTGTGAGAGCACAAAGCGGGCCCAAATAAAGCAGTTAGTAAATAAATCTGAAGTGTCCCATCTGAGCTGCGTGGGCCCCCTCCAGCGCCACAGAGGCAGACACACGCTGGGCTGAGCAGAGCGCAGCCCCAAAGCCGAGCGCTAGAGATGCGTGCAGCTGTTTTTGAGCACCCACCACCAGAGCCCACCAGCCGAGGCGCCGTGGGTGGCCACCGCGCTTTCAATTATTTTGCAGCTTGTGATTACTT
>NC_055959.1:18250282-18260282 GCF_018492685.1 Alosa sapidissima | reverse complement strand
TCGTCGCAAGTCCTGCAAGTCCTTCAAAACTATTTTGAATCTCTGATATAGCAGAATAGGGTGTAGGAATCTATATTTCAGAGTAGTAGATGCTTTGTTATGACTTTGTGGTGAAGCTCCACCACCTCTCAAAACCAAACAGTCCGCTGTTTTAACCGCTTTGTTTGGCTTTATATAACTGCTTTACTTTTCATTCTTATTCTGTTTGCATGCCACTCTTCTGACTGAGGTATGTAGAGATGTATGTGTGTGTGTGTGTGTGTGTGTGTGTGTGTGTGTGTGTGTGTGTGTGTGAGAGAGAGAGAGAGAGAGAGAGAGAGAGAGACTGAGACAGTGTGCGTGTGTGTGTGTGTGTGTGTGTGTGTGTGTGTGTGTGTGTGTCTGTCAGGAGTGTGTGTGTAATTCATCAGTGCTGTCGACCCTTCATTTCCACTTCCATAACCAGTTCATCTCACATCTCTCTCGTTCCCGCTTGCGCCCTCTCTCTCTCTCTCCCACTCTCCCTCCCTCTCGCTCTCCCTCTCTTTTCCCTGTCTGCCTTCACACATCATATATCCCTCACTCTCTCTGTCACTCTCTCCCTCTCGCTATCGTGTACATCTTCAATTTCTTTGTGCAGTATCTTTTCAGCTTCACTGAGTGAATCATCGCTCCACTGTCATTATATACATTTCCTCCCTCTATTGCTCTGTCTTATTGCATCTACCCCCCCCTCTCTCTTTCTCTCTCTTTGTCTTTTATCTTCAATGTCATCAGGTCTGTGAAGGAGGTCTGTCACTCTTCTTCTCCTCGCTATGACTTCTCTGCATACGAGCTGACTTTTTTTCAGCTCCGTCTCAGAACCCACCAGATTGGGGCCAGATCCCACTACTAGGGCTTGATTCTCTCTCTCTCTCTCTCTCTCTCTCTCTGTCTCTTCCTCTCTCTCTCTTCTCTCTCTGTCACCCTCCAATTCTCACTCTTCTCTATCTTCCCCTCTCTCTCTCTCTCTCTCTCTCTCTCTCTCTCTCTTTCTCTCTCTCTCTCTGTCATCCTGTGACCGACAGCCATGACAAGGATACTTCTGTCTTGACGAACGACTTCAGAGGAGACAATAACCAAGCGCCACGGGAGGCCCTGAGTCACCATGAAAAATTAACACCCATCACTAACCCCTGATAAAATGGCAATTAACCCCTTTACCCGTCCACCGTCAATCTCTCCGCTCTGTTTTTCCCTCTTTCTCACTCTCCCCCCTCTCTCTCTCTCCTTCTCTGTTTCTCTGACATGGATTTTTCTGTCTATCATAGGCTCTGTGTTGGTATGTATACCTTGATCTTTCTCATTCCCTCTCATTCTCTCTCTCTCTCTATCTATCTCTCCCTCTTTCTTTCTTTTTCTCCCTCTTTCTCTACGTGTGCCATTTTTCGCTGTGCTCAGCCACACCTGTCAGCTCGGATCAGATCTGCAGAGCAGCAACATGACAAACTACCGTCTGAATCATTCCAGCGTACACGCACGCACGCACGCACGCACGCACGCACGCACGCACACACACACACACACACACACACACACACACACAAAACAAAACAACATTATGTGAAACAGTCAGAGAGAACACACACCAAAGCCCTCTCACACTCACATAATCACCTCCCATAATCCCATAATCACCCACTGCTTTTCCATGTAAACATGCTAACAAACAGAGGAACTCCTGAAGGTCTCCGACCGACTCGCAAGGCCACTAGTGTCCAGTCCACTTGTTACATGAGGAGGAGGACATGTTCCTTTCCTCTAGTACACGGTGTTCATGGTGTTGCGGCTCAGACCACCCCCCCCCCCCCACAGAGATGGCAGTAAAGCCGAAGCTCGTAAAGCAGGCTTCATTAAAGCAGGACCAATATGGCCTCTAAATCCACGAGTAAGGACATCCCACCTTCTCTCTCCAGTGGTGTTGATGCATGGTTACATACAGTATAGGAGCCCTTGATCCATATGATGATATGGCTTTTTTGAAGGTCTCTCTCTCTGTCTCTGGTTTTGTCCATTTCTCTCTCTTTCTGAGCTTTGTCTGTCTCCTTATGAAAAGCATCTGGGTATCCTTTTGTCTATTAAGAGTGTGTGCCTAACATTTACACAGACTGACACAAATGCTCTCTCTCTCTCTCTCTCTCTCTCTCTCTATCTTCCCCTCCTCCTCCTCTTCTTCCTCCCTTAATCTCTCATTACTCTTTTCCATTATTTCTTATCTCTCTCTCTCTCTCTCTCTCTCTCTCTCTCTCTCTCTCTCTCTCTCTCTCTCACTCTCTCCTCTCGTTCGCCCCGTGCTGCGCTGTGAGGCTATCTGTCGCCCCTGTTTAGCTGTGGGCTAATGCAGACACTCATTAAGGAGATTTATGGGCAGGTCCAGCACTCAGCTGCAGTGATCTCAGCCACACAATCAATTGGCATTTACACACAGCCGCAAACACAAGAACAAAAGCATGGACACTGACAAACATGCATACATACATACATGCATAACATACATACCACACATACTCACGTGAATAAACACACAAACACATAGAAATATCTCAAATCTCATGACTACACATACAGTACACTGAAATCACAAAAAGAAATGACACGCGGAACAAGCAGATATGAGGCGGTTAAACAGTCCAGTTAAACAATTAAACATATATCCATACACACACACACACACATAAAGAAATACACATACACATACACAGACACAAACACACACACATAAAGAAATACACACACACACACACACACACACACACACACACACACACACACACACACACGCACACACACACACACACACACACACAAAGAAATATACATACCCACACACAAACACACACACACACACCTTGCCAGTTCTGCCATTATCTGACCAGTGTCGCCCAGCAGACAAAACCCAGACAATGTACTTAATTTCTGCAGGTCTGTCCAAATGGAGGACGGTAAATAAAGAAAGAGGGAGAGGGAGGAGGGGAGAGGGAGGTGGGAGAGGGTCCCTGAGGCAGAAACAGAAGCACCGCTCAGCAGAACAGGAGAGTGATGGGATGAGTGAGAGGTGAAATAAGGGAGAGAGAGAGAAAGCTCTGTAGCTATTGAGAGGGAAAAGCACCCAAACATTATGTCTTACATGTGGATGGAGACAGGGCTGTAGTAACTGTACCTGTGTTAAATAAGAATGAGTAACATTTTTATCTGGCTGCTCTTTATGCTTGTTTTGTTTGTAAGAGTGTGTGAGTGTTTCAGCTGTTGAGTGGTATTTTTTTATTGTGTTTTATGTGTGTATCTGTCTATATAGTATGTGTGTGGTGTAGTGCTTACGCTGTCTGTGTTTCCTTGTTCCCTAAGTGTATTGTGGATGTGTGTTTGCATGCATGTGTGTGTGTGAGTGTGTGTCTTCCCCGCACACAGTGAGCACATCACACACTCATGGGTCTGCAGGGCTCAAGATGTCAGAGCGAGCTTGTCGAATGAACTCAGCGAAGCACGCGTTGTCCAAAAAAGAGGGGAAAACCCATTAAAGAGAAACACGTGTTTGTTAGCAAAAAGAAAGAGGGAGTGAGAGAGAATGAGAGAGAAAAAGAGAAAGAGCAAAACGGAGGGGAAAAGTGTGTGCACATGCATGTACCTACCAAATTCATTCACTCCTACAGGAATTTGCTCACCATACACACTTGTGGATATGTACATATTAAACACTTGGATCATTGAAAAAAAACTACAAATCCTACATTCTGGCACAGCTAAATGGGCACTAGACTTGTTCTCTTGTGCCAGGGAGAGATTGAAGAGGGCACACTGTGACTAGCAGCATGGCATCCCTCCCACATACACACTCCCTCTGGGTGCAGTGACGCGATGCGCACAGGGAGAGACTCGCAGGACGCAGACTGCTTTTGAAGAGGGGACAGGTTGGAGGGAAGGGGAGGGGAGGTATGCGAACATCAACAGGCACACTTGACACAGCAGACTGGAAGTCCCCCCCCCCCCCCACACACACACACAGACACACTCCTTCTCCTTCCCATGATGCATCTGTGAGTGTTCTCCTCGGAGGGTGGCGTTTTGGGGGCGGCGTGCTGGGAATGTCGATGCGGCGCGGCACGTGTTGGCTCCGCGCCGAGTGACTCATGCTCTGTTTGATGCCCCTTAGAAATCTGGGACAGTGGAGGGGGGTGGGGGTGATGGAGGAATGAGGTGGGGTGTTCTGGGGATGTTGGGGGGGGGGGGGGGGATACAGCAAGGCCTGAGTGGTGCTGTGATCCCTGTCAAGTTTTAATATTTTCTCTAGCTTCTCTTTCATGTGAAAAGACACTATTTCTTTCTCTTACCCTTTCGTCTCTCTTTTATGCGTGTTGCTCTTTCTCTCTTTCCTTTTGCATTTCTCTTTTTATTTCTCTCTCTCATTCTCTCTCTCTCTCTATTACTGTGTCTCTGCAGCCAAGCCCCCTCTTGTTATGTAATGGAGCCTCTTGATGCATTTCCCTTCGCTCTGCTCCAACTGAAGCATATGCACACAGCAGTTGGTGGCCGTGATGACGGAGGTTGGAAGTTCTGCCTGGTCATTCTCTTCTCCCTCTGCGAAATCTCACTTTCAGCGCACCGCACCGCACCTCCGCCTCCTCCCCAACGTCCCTTTTTATACACCGGGCCAAAGGGAGTATTAGATTGTGCACCGTGGTGCCTCGCTCAAGGGCACAGCACCCACACACACACACACACGCACACACACACACACACACACACACACACACACACCTCCTTGCTCTCAAAACCTGTAGCTATTGAGTCTGGGAATATTATTTTTGGCTCTTTCCTTTCCTTGTCATTTCCCCTCTTTCTCCCGGTCTCTCCATCCACCTTCCCTTCTCTTACACTCTCTCTCTCTCTCTCTCTCTCTCTCTCTCTCTCTCTCTCTCTCTGTCTCTCTCTCTCTCTCTCTCTCTCTCTCTCTGTCACTCTCCGGATCCCTGTGACAGCAGTGTGATCCGCATCACTGATACGCCCGCGCTGTAATTATCCAGTCTATTGACGGCGCCCCCCCCATTTGTGCTTGCATCATGTGTCATGAGGCCGTGTTTGCAGATATTTGGTTCTGCTCTAATGCTCCAGTCAGAGTCCAGACACACAAGGCCACCACCCCAGCCCACTGCCCTTCACTCATACCCCCCAGTCAGAGCTGCTCTACTTCAACTTCCAGCTGGAGGAGTGCCATGTCATGGCTGTTCATTTATTGTTTTTTTCCTACTAGAATCCGAACTGCTATATCGGCTATATCTTATAAGATGAGCATCGGTTTCTATAGTATATAGAGCTGTTAAATGTAAATGTAAATATAAATTCTTATTTCCAGAGGAGTGAGACTGATGCAGTGACTAAGCAATATATATGAATATGGTATTACAATTTAGTTTGTAATGTTAAAGTGAGGTGAGGACGTGATATTGTTCCTTCTCCCATTTTAGAGGATATTTGAAAATTGAACTTCTGCGGTCAAAATCTCCATATTGCTCATTTGTTTTCATATTTATCTGTGTTTGAATGAGTAGGATCGATGTATTGCACTCTATGAACTCTTAACCACTCTGCACTGAATAGAGATTTATGAGCAAAAGGTGAGAAGGTTTATATGTCCCATCTGCTCTGCGGGTGCTTCTCTCTGAGCGAAGCTCAACCTCAGCTCCAATATTTACTATGATCACAAGCCACCAGTGAAAATAATAGTGTGTCATCCCAGTGATTTGTGGTAAGAGTAATGCCAGTAGCACCTACTGTACATCCTAATCTAAACCTTCCAAACTGCAACATTGTCAAACTAAGCAAACAGGTCAACTTGAGGTCAAGAGCGTGAATCAACTGGTTGCATATAACACTGACAAAAATTGAAAATCGAAACCACATTTTGAACAGTCCATAAAATAATATGAGAGCAAAAGTGCTGGACTCTCCTTGGCTAGGCCCCGGGGCCCAGAGAGGAGGTGGTGTACGTGAGCAGCAGCAAGACGAGAGGAGACGAGCGGAGAGGGGGGGGGGGGCGATGGAGGAGTGTAAGAGACGTGTACAGATTACGGGGGATGAAGGATGAGGCCCGGTCTGGGAAGAATGTGCTATGAATTGCATGTACCGGTGTGTGTGTGTGTGTGTGTGTCTGTACATATATGTGTGTATGTGTGTGTGTGTGTGTGTGTGTGTAGCCTGTAGCAGCCTTGTGGTGATGCATGTTGTGTTGAGCCTCTATGATTAATGTGGAGAGAGGGGAAGAGGAGATGGAGGGGTTGGGGGTGGGGTGGTATATGAGAAAGGCTATGAGTGGATGTTGTCGCCATCTTTCTCTTGTTTGTAATCAGCACATAGATCTGATGCTATCGCCACTGTCAAATTCTACTGTGTCCCCAGCACTCAAGGGGATTCTCTGGGTATAAGCGTGTGCGCGTGTGTGTGTGTGTGTGTGTGTGTGAGTGTGTGTGTGGGAGAGGGAGGATGTATGTGTACACATCATCTGAAGAGAGATAAAGAGAGTGAAGGCAACAGTCCATGAAAACAATGAGGAGTGATTCATTGATGAAAACAGATCTCCTCTCTCGCTATCGGAACACCTCATCTAATATCCCCGGCACCTAACCAGAGCCTCACACACACAACAGAACAACACTGCAAACACACACACACACACACATACACCATTCTCCTTTTCACTCTCTCTACTACTCCTCCTCAATGCCTGTGGCTACTGAGTCAGAGAACACACACACACACACACACACACACACACACACACCACACACACACACAATTGGCCATGGGACTGTTCTCTACCAAATCCATGACGATCCAGAGAGAGGATGATGAAGCGCCAGTGTCAGTGTCGTCTCAAGGAGCAGGTTTGGAGCCCAATCAATCAGGGCACAGCACAGCCCCATGTTCTTCTTCTCCTTACGGTGCCTCATGCCTCCTCCTCTACCTGTACTTCTACCAGGGGCGGAGTAGGGCACTAAAATCCACCGGGAAAATTCTGACCGCACCGCCCCCCACCCCCCTATATATCAATAACACAAACAAAATGTATGTCAATTTAAAATACTAAATCTATTTTTTTTTTTATCTGGATAAGGATCCAGATTATGTTATGTTACTTTGTGTGGAACTGGAACTCCTAAGTCTGCTCTAACACCAGCCAAGTCTACGCATTTGGGAAGGACTTAACGTATGAAACCTGGCCCACTAATTAGCCTAGTCATTAGGCTACATAGCCTACCAACATTTGACTAGCTTGTGCTAGTTCCCGCCTAGCAATAATGTCAATGCTTTAGCTCCGCTAACCTTTCTCTTCTTGCCTTCCATGTGTAAAACAACAAGCCATCACGCAAATCCATCGACTGTCATAAATATTTTATAAATTTTATAAATACTTATACAATTTAGGGGCAGCTGTGGCCCACTGGTTAGCACTCTGGACTTGTAACCGGAGGGTTGCCGGTTCAGAGCCCCGACCAGTGGGCCGCAGCTGAAGTGCCCTTGAGCAAGGCACCTAACCCCTCACTGCTCCCCGAGCGCCGCCGTTGAAGCAGGCAGCTCACTGCGCCGGGATTAGTGTGTGCTTCACCTCACTGTGTGTTCACTGTGTGCTGTTTGTGTTTCACTAATTCACCGATTGGGTTAAATGCAGAGACCAAATTTCCCTCACGGGATCAAAAAAGTATATATACTATACTTAAATCCTGTATAGTAGTTTTCCTCGAACTTGCTCACTTATAGGGTCGTGCCATTAGACGAGGGGCCGCTCATTTATCCCCCTACATTTCTGTAAATAGACTTGACCTGCAATCAGATAAACCAATCGAAAAAACACATTCCCCATTCCCAGGAGGCTTTGCTCCATTCTAGCCTAGGCCTATGTTAATTTAAGAACAAACAAACAAATTAAATTGTTGTTTTTTTATTTGTGACCATGAAAGTTCTGTAACAAAGAGCTCAGCTCTAGTGAAAAAATAAATTAAATTAAGATTGACTACACAAAGATCAGTAAAATTGATGATGAGTGTGCAGGGTAGCCTAACCATGACTGAGATATAGACAGTGAGCGAGTGGTATAAATATCGGTGGGACTTCTCTTTAGCTTATTATTGGAGGTCTTGGAGATTTTCACGGAGAATCATGAGTCAATTATTACAATGAAATCTAAAGGCTGGCCGCGTAGGCTACGTCGCACGGCCGCGTCGAAGATCTCGATCGTCCCGATTGCCACCCCGCCCCTGACTTCTACCTTTGTCTCTTCCCTTACAGTCATGTCTGCCTCTGCCTTAAAGCGCAACTCTCGCCAAAATGCATGTTTTTCTGAATGTACCCGAGTTAAACATTCGTTTAAAAGCATAATTACGTCTGAAGCACCACTTTTAAGCTTGTCCGCGTTGTCATTTTCGGGTAAAATGGCCTTTTTAATGGGAATCCCAGGGGCACTACTATTTTGTTACATGATCGCTATTTTTAAAACACTAAGAAGGCTCGGCACAACATGAAACTTTGATCGAAGTATCATGAACTCGAGCATTGAGAACATTGTTTGTGTACACATAGTTTACTAAAAAGAAAGGTTTTGGACAACTCACTCCTTGACTGGCAAGATGGCGGCGAGCAGAAAAACCAAGTGAGTTGTTCAAAACCTTTCTGTAAACTCTGTGTGCACCAACAATGTTCTCAATGCTCGAGTTCATGTCTAGGGACACTGATGATACTTCGATCAAAGTTTCATTTTGTGTCGAACCTTCTTAGTGTTTTAAAAATAGCGATTTTGACGCCATCATGTATCAAAATAGTAGTGACCCTAGGATTCCCATTCAAAAGGCCATTTAACCCGAAAACGACAACGCGTACAAGCTTAAAAGTGGTGCTTAGGACATAATTATGCTTTTAAATGAAAGTTTGACTCATTACATTACATGTACATTCACAAAAACACCCTAGGATGCATTTTACCGAGAGTTACACTTTAAGCCTCAGCTCTGTCCCAGGTCCTGTGCTGTTGTAACCGGGCTTAAACACCTGGTATAAGTATAGTATAAGTATAAGTATATATACTCTTTTGATCCTGTGAGGGAAATTTGGTCTCTGCATTTATCCCAATCCGTGACTTAGTGAAACACACTCAACACACAGTGAACACACAGTGAGGTGAAGCACACACTAATCCCGACGCAATGAGCTGCCTGCTACAGCGGCGCTTGGGGAACAGTGAGGGGTTAGGTGCCTTGCTCAAGGGCACCTCAGCCGTTCCTACTGGTTGGAGATTGTACCAGCAATCCTCCGGTTACCAGCTCGAAGCCCTAATCAGTAGGCCACGACTCGCCCCCAACTCGACTCACCTCTACATTGACCAAGAGGCCTGTTTCTCTTTCTCTCTTGCATGAGTTTATGATTATGCAGGATGCAAACAGGTTGGCAAGCAGCCTTGGCTCCCTGGGATGGTTATATTTATATACAAACAATTTGTGTTGTTTGGGTGTCTCTGTTAGTTTCTGTTGGATCCTATGTATGCCTTTTTTCTCCATTGTATTTATTCTGAATCATTTTGATCTTGAACTCTTCATAGTTTCACTTTTCACCAGTGCTTCTTGCATGCTGAGTTTCTCTCTCTCTCTCTCTCTCTGTCTTTCTCTCATTCTCTCTCTGTCACTAATGCTTATTCTCTCGATCATCGCTACCTGTACACAACGTTATTAATTTGTCATCAGGATCTAAGAGTTAGTACTCCTCTCAGTCTTCCATCATGCGGCGACCATCTTGGCCAGCTTCCTCAGGTGCTGATGAACGATGTGTCGTCACACTCTGACTTTCCCAGCTCTGGAGATGAAGGCCAGTTAAGGACGAGGCGTGACGAGGGCACAGAACGAGAGGAATAGAGGGATGAATGGAGGAGGAGGGAGGAGAAGTGAACAGGGGAGGTGACAGAGGGAGAGAAGAGAGAGAGAGAAAAAGGGAAGAAGATGGA
>NC_055959.1:18237782-18245282 GCF_018492685.1 Alosa sapidissima | reverse complement strand
GCAGTTTGGATTGCAGATGAACAAATGCACCCGCGTCATTTTAAATCTATCTGCTGGACATGATGAGACCAATCTCCTGCTCTGCCCGTCACGCCGAAGAGCAATATATTGTCCTGGGTATTGGGGTAGGAAAACACGGGGTATTTCTATTCTCATTACCAGTTACCATTACCAAAATATGAGAGTGCATGACGCGTCTTTCGTATTTACACACTAGCATAGTTACAACAACAAAGCAACAGTAGTCTACACAAAATATTATGTTAAGGTGTCGGTTGAAATGGTGTAAGTGTGAGTTACATCCTGCCATCTCTCTGTTTATGACTTTTCGTCTCAGTGAGCTCAGACTCATACAGTATTCACGTGAACGGAATATTAATTTCTGCTGGAAAAACAAAACATAGACTAGTCCCTAATCATATTCTCAGGCAAGCGTCGACCTCGCTATTAAAGATTCAGAGACCAGTTGCTTTTTGCTGGCATTGTAGCCAAATGAGCACCCAGTACTTTGGAGAACTTACTGGATGCAGGCGAATGATGTCACAGTCAGCAGACTGCACAGCTCGCGGAATAACGCGCACAGGCTCCAACTCCAACAGCCGGCTTAATATTCAGATTTGTCCATGATGTCGTTGCGCACTAACCCTCCAGAGTAAATCACATGCTTTTGTTCTCTCTCTCTCTCTCTCTAGTGTGCTCTCTCTCCCTCTCTCCCCTTCTCTCTCTCGCTGTCCAGTTCGTCAAAGTTTAGAATTTCATCTTGGCAATAGCATCCGCTCTCTAGTGCACGTTACTTCTACCTGAGAACACTCTCTGATTCTAACTGACCTGTCCACGCAACATTTATTTTGACAGTGAATTATTTGAATAAGTGTTTTGGCACAATGGGAACAAATAGCCTGGCTGTAGTCCAGAAACCCCAATTTTCTGCCAGCAAGCTGCTTATCATTTGGCCATTCACATTCCATGTCACTGTTCAGTTACTTAGCCAAGCTAGTCACCATGTGCATATCATGCCTGAGGGGTATTTATGAAAGTTTGGATGTGTGCACTTTCAGCGCTCTCTGTTCAAGTGTGTGTGTGAGAGCTGTGTGTGAGAAGGTTTGTTAGCTAAATTAATTGTAAGTGTGGCCATGTATGCACACTGTACACCAGCCTACAACCTTTAGATTGAGGTGTTAGTCAGTCGATGAAACTGTTGACTTAGGCAAGCCCTGTTGGCCTCATTGGGTTTCCTAGAGCTGATCAATAGGCAAAATGTGGCTTTCTGCCCCCCCCACCCCACCCCTCCCCCTTCCCTCTCTGTCCCTCCCTCCCCGCCTGACAGTCTGTCCGCTCGTTGTCCTGCAGAGCAGCCGGGCACATTTACCAGGGGCCCATAAAAAGCGGCCCGCCGCACCACGGTAAATCAGAGGTAATTTACCACCCACCCCTCTCTCCGCGCGCCGCTGAATTGCCCTTCAATGGGCCGGCTTTGTCATTGGGCCAGTCGATATGCGGCGCGAGCGAGTGAGTGAGCGCGGGCACCAAACTAGGGGGCTGTTTGGAGAGAGGCTGCGGCCCATTTACTCCATGCTCTGGCTCCTGCTCTGCGTCTCGCTCGCATATTAACACCCAATCTCGGCCGCTGGCTGCCGTCCTGCACCTCCCTCGCCATGGACATCTCCCGCCTCCGTGTTCCCTCAAGCGGTCGTTTCGGTCCTGTGCTAGCTGACGTTGCTCACACTCTCAATAGAACATTCTTTTGCCCCTCCTCCTCTATTCTCTCTCTCTCCCTCTCTCTCTCTCTCATTCACCCCCCCCCCCTGTTCTAGATCAAGCATGGCAGCACTCCAACTTTCTGTCAATAATCCACGCTAAAATATTGCCATCACACACCCTGATCGTAGACTCTCCATTGTGGGTATGCAAAAAAAACGAACACACACACACACACACACACAGCCCAGCGGCTGCAGCTCTGCAGAAAGGGAGACCTCAGCACTTTCCACTCAATCCCAAATGCCATCGCAATTCATTCTAATAGTGCCATATAAAAGCCCAGGTTAAACTCCCCTGCCCAGCACACCCTGGTACCAGTACCAGAGGCCCAGCCTCTCTCACTCTCACTCTCTCTCTCTCTCTCACACTCTCTCACTCTCACTCTCTCTCTCTCTCTCTCTCTCACTCACTCTCTCTCTCACTCTCTCTCACTCTCTCTCTCCCCTTTACCTGGAGTTGGGCATGTCCTGCTGTCTCCCTTGGCTCTTCTCCAGCCCCACCTTGGTGAAGATGCCCACCAGTACCATGATGGCCACCACGCCGCAGATGATGTAGACGATCATGTGGGTGCTGTCGCGCTCCGGCTCCTCTTGGGCCTCGGTGACAGGCGCCACCGGCTTGCCGGTGTTGGCCCATACGGGCGTGTCGTAGTTGGAGCAGGCCAACTGGTCCAGCCCCTGGACCTTGCTGGAGCAGCAGTAGCGGTAAAAGCAGGAGCCGCAACAGAACTGGTAGACGCCGGCGTTGCAGTTGAACGGTGGGTCCCACTGGCCCATGACATCGTAGTAGCCCAGGCAGTTGCCGCCCATGGGCAGGATGGGCTTGGGCTCAGACGCCACGCTCGGGACGGCGATGCTTGGTGTGGCCAACGTCACCTCCGGTGATGACTCGGAGGGCGGTGCCGTTTGATTGGCCGTGGCGGCTGCCGGCGACGCCTGGGCGTCCACAGTCCACGAGCCGCCATTCGGGCCCAGGCAGCCAGACCCAAGGACCAGAGCCAGACCCAGGCAGGCGAGCACGACGTGGGCAGCCATGACTCAAAGTGCCCGCTCTGCCACAGCCCCCTTGGGCACCCCAACTAGGCTTGATGTTGTAGTTTACACCCAAATATCAACAGCCAAGGTAGGTATTTTTCACCGGCTCGCGTGTAGATGAGAAACAACAACAACAGTAATAGCAACAATGTGTGTGTATGTGTGTGTGTGTGTGTATGTGTGTGTGTGGAAGGGGGCTCACACTATGTATTTAGTTTCGAAGACTTTCAATGACAAAGAAGAGGGAGTATTCTCAGTTTCAGTGTCTTGGAGGCATGGGAGGATTCACGCACTGGCAGTTTAGTGCTTTAGAGCAAGCAAGTCCTCAAGGAGGAGGACAGGAGGAGGAGGAGGAGGTGTGTGTGCAGCATGCGAGCAAGCTGAAGCAGGAGCCTCAGCTCAGTCCTTCACTGAGCCTCCTTCAGGAGCGCATCCCCAGATGATTCTCCCGCTCCTTTAATTAAACATGTCTGCCGTTGTCAGGCGAACGTACTGCCAAAAAGAGAAGCGCTCTGAAAAATCCCGCTCCCTGGAGCGTCTCCAGTTCGCGGGGAGTCACCTGAGAGGCAGAGCACCCTGCAGAATTCTCATGAATATTCCAGAATTTTCTTACGGGCACAACGGATCCAGTATGAGCCGGCCGACTTGGGACCCTGAAGAACTGAAGACGGATTTGAGCGTTGGCACACTTATCCCTGTTGAGTTGTCTCCTAGCGAAGACATCTCAGGTGGATAACCATCCCACCAAACACTGGTTTGGTGCTCAGACAGAAGAGATCCAAAGCACTGTGATGGCATAATCCACTGGACATGATTCCTTTCCCGCTGACTCGTTGTTTTTCCTTCCAGAAGCTTCCGAATGCTCCCGTCTGCCCATACATAGTGTTCTATAGTTTTCCCCTTTAGTTACCTGGCGAGTCAGAAGAGAGTAATGGGTATTACTTTTTTTATTGTCTGTTTTTCATCCGCTTTGTTGATTTTACTCTGCAGTTCAGAAAAAAAATGTCATTGGCTATAAGGTTTGAGTAAAGCTTGTTGCTTCAAGAGCTCTTACCTGTTGAGGCTGTGTTCAGTTGTTCTCAGGAAGAGAATGGACATTTGTAAACAGGCTCCCGAGGTCAAGATCCAACATTCCTAAGGGAAAATGAAATCCCATTTTAAAACAAAGCATTCCCAAGTCAAAACGGCAAAACTGAAATGTTGCGCAAAACCTCCATACATGCAGGGACACAGAGAGCCCTTGGTCTGGTGAGGGGCTCCAGAAGCGGAGAGAGAGAGGGAGAGAGAGAGAGAGAGAGAAAAAGAGATGCTCTGGCTAGCCCAGAGGAAGACTAGACTCTTACAGTGACACTGGGTTTGCTTTTTAAAGCCACCCCTGTTGACAGAACCGTTAGCGTGACCCATGAACTACAGGGACCAGGGGATTCTCTCTGTGCAGGGTGAATACCAAAATCACAAACACACACACGAGCGCACATTCACACACACACACACACACACACACACACACACACACACACACCTGCGCAGAGTGTCTTTTCTTGTCTTTTACCGTTGACAAAGTCAGTCTGGCTCTCATGCATACAATTACAGCCTTGCCGCATTTTCATTTGTTTAATTATTGATTTCAATTAGAATTTAGCTGCATCCCGTTTTCCCCCTCATTGTTTTTTTTTTGTTTTGAGTGTTACCTCTGCGTTTGCTGTTTCCCGGCCCCCAATTTGCTCTTCTTCTGCCATTCTTTTTTCTTTCTCTCTGTTTTTACCAGCTCTCCACCTGTCACACTCCTCTTCCCTCCCTTCTCTCTCTCTCTCTCTCTCTCTCTCTCTCTCTCTCTCTCTCTTCGCTCCCCTCTAAATCTCACAAACACACACGCTCACTCTGCCTGAGCCCAGGTTTGCCCGTTTGAACAGTGAGAACAGTGTAGACATTTAAAAAAGAGGGTGATGCGTCCCGGTGACAAAGTCCCACACAAATCCACAGCACACATCATCTCACTGCAAGCACTCTAAGCCGCAGTCACAACTTCAGCAGCAGTGAACAAAGAGAGGCAATATAATCCTGTTTTCCCAAGCCTGTAGAAATCATTTGACAACAAATCTGTCTGTTTTGGTGCCTGTGTTTTTTTTTTTTAGCATTTTCTGTCCTCTGAGTCTACTGTAGCCACCAAATATGTTTTTTTTTCTCTGTTGTGCAAAATATTTAAAAATGCACATTGAAATGCAACAGTCTTTTTTTTGTTTTTTGTCAAATATGCAAATTTGTATCAGAGACACAATTCTGCAAATTAGCCCGTTTTAGAGTTGGAACATATGAGATTGAAACTCAGTCCTTACCCAAAGCCAGCTTTTAAGAAAACAGGCATATATTGATATATGTATAGGAATTTTATAGATATATCGCAATATGTGTGCGTTTCCTCTGTCTCTCTGCCTGGGAAGTTTTCCTCTCAAAGCAAATGAGACTGGAGCAAAGAGGACGACCCAACAGAAGGAGAATCATTTTTATTCCATTCCCATTTTTGCTCTCTCTCTCCCTTTCTCTCTGCATGTCTCTCTTCTTCAGAGTGCAATCCGTTCTTTCATCCACGGAGTCGTCCACATCCTCTGTTCCAGTGGAGCAGTGCGGCTACACACGGGCAGGACTAAATGTAAATGTCTCGCACGCTCTCCCCTCTCCCTTTCCCTCTCTCTCTCTCATTCGCTCACTCGCTCCCTCTCTCTCCCTCCCTCCCTCCCTCCCTCTCTTACTCACTTACTCTCCCTCTCATGAGCGAATGAACGCACCTCGCTGGCTGAATCTCCCCTCCCCTCTCTCACACTCCTTTCCTCCCTCTCTACCTCCCTCCTTCTCTCTCTCCCCTCCTTTCCTGTCACCAACATCCTCCTCCCTCTTCTCCATCCCATATTTTGTCTTTCTCCCTCTTCCCCAATTCCTTTCTTTAGATCTCTCCTTCTTTTTCATTTAGTCTCTCTTCAAACTCTGCTTTCTTTTTTTATCCCTGTGTCTCCCCTTACCATTTGGTCTGTCTGTTCTAATATGTTTACTTTGGCCAGCCTGTGATATCTGTTTTCTGACCTTCCATTAGAATCTTACCTATCCCTGCACCACTCATTCTTCACACACACACACCCTCTCTCTCTCTCTCTCTCTCACACACACACATTCACTCTCTCTCACTCTCTCTCTCTGTCTTTCTGATACACCCCCCACAGCTATGCTATTTCTCTTTCTCTCTTAACCTCTCTCTCCATTTTTCTCACTCTGTCTTTCATTCTTTCCCTGTCTCCCGCATACACACACACACACACACTCTCTCTTTCTCTTTCTCTTGTTTCAACAGATGAGTGCAGTGGAGCAGACTGAAAAGGCAGGCTATGCAATGTTTGTGTGTGTGTGTGTGTGTGTCTGCCTGTCAGTGTGCTGCAGTCTTGATTGAGAGGGAACAAGGGGGAGATGGAACAGAAGGAAAGAAAGGAGGGAAGATGCTAAATGAGAGGAAGACAGGAAGAGGGAAATGAGCATGAAGGAGAAATGGGGGCATAAAGGAGGAGTGAAGCAGTAGAAATAAGAAATAACACACACTTGAAGGAAATCAACAGCATGTGACAGAAGACAGAGAGATTTGAGAGGAGAGAAAAGCAGATTGGAGGGACATTAGGAAATAAAAACAGAACAAATTAACCGAGAGAGAGAGAGAGAAAAGAGAGAGAGGCACGATATGTTGAATTTTGAACAGTCTTCAGATGTAATGTTAAACATGAACTAGATTTAGCCAGTGAAGTGCCGCTGGGTCTTCAAGCATACCAGCCGAATATGCCTCCTCATCAGAATAATTGCAAAATTGCGTAGGGATGCTTCTAAATATTTTATTCTGTTTCAAAGTCCATGACATTATACTGCACTTGAATATTCATATTTTGAAGAATTATTTTTAAGTTTGGGAGACTTTTAAAAAATTCTGTGGCCTTTATAGTCTCTCCTCCCTCATCCCTCACTTTTTATCTCTCTTTCTTTCTCCCCTGCCCTGTTCCCTTGTTCCCATCTCTATTCCCAGCACAGCCCTCTCTTCAGCATAACCCCGACTAACCCTCTTTACCCAAATTCAGTTAGCAGTGTTTTTGGCAAAGCACAAACACTTGCAGGCTCTTTCTCTCTCCATCTCTCCCTCTATCCCTCACTCTCTCCTTCTCCCCTTCTATCCCTCACTCTTGCCATCTTTTTCCCCTTGCTATCTTCTTCTTCCCCTGTCTCTCTGGTTCTGTCTTTCCTGCTCCCTCAGCATCTTTCAAGCCACCCTGCTCATATGTGTCCCTCCATTTTTCCTCTTTTTTCCTCCTGTTTTCTCTCTATATCTCTTTCTCCCTATCTTTCCTGATACAAGGCAGCAGACCAAGGAAATGCTTCTAACACTGAGACAAGAAAAGCAGAAAGCAGCAACACACACACACACACAGTCAGCAGCACAGTAAACACTGCATACAATTATCTTCCCCGTTCATCGAAAGGAGGAGGGGGAAAGAACATAGAGAGGACAGAGGGAGGGGAGAGAGGGAGGGAAGGATGGATGGAGCCACAAAAGGAGGGGATGGAGGGGATGATGGGGGGATGAGTCTCCAGGGAGAGAGAGACGGAGGGCAGAGCGGACTGGGGCCGGACGAGAGCGCCGTCTTCAATCATTTAATTTGTACACATTCCTCTTTGG
>NC_055959.1:17500282-17517782 GCF_018492685.1 Alosa sapidissima | reverse complement strand
CGTGAAAAAGATTTTTGCATCTGCATTTGTCAAGGTGACCTACCATAAGCTGCCAGAGAGAAAAAGAGAGGGATGCGAACTTTTTAAAAACCTTCAGAGGACCTTGGAGAAGTCTGAATCGGAGTAAATGATAGACCGCGTGTGGAGTCAGGCTCAGAGCACAGAGCTTTCTCATCTCCACGTGGCATGCAATTTTGTCGATGCCACATGACATATCAGAGATTGGGCCGTTGGCCAGAGGGCACTGTCAAGTGTTTCCTCATCAGCGGCTGTGTTGTCCAACGGTGTCGCCCTTACCTGGCACACTGCCTCCAGAGGCACTGACACGTATAGACCTCTCAGGTGCCCTGGGTTGGTGAGGAGGACGTTTCATCTCTGCCTCCCTTCGCCTGTCCTGAGGTCTTAAATGTTAGGCAGAGCGTTAAGGACTTCATTTATCATCAAGAGCTTCATTGTGCGGATAATTAAATTAAGTGGGATGGTGAATTGCCTGAGGCCTGCCTTTTTATGCAGTGTGTGTGTGTGTATGACTGTGTTTGTGTGAGGGAGTGTGTGTGTGTGTGTGTTTCTATTTATTCTTCCTGTTTAGGTCGGCTGTTTGGTGCCTTTGTGTGTGTGCAAACGTGCTTTTGTTTGTCCGACCACAGAAGCCAATGAGCTGCATAAATCTGCCAGCTATTCACTGTTCCTGTCTCCAACTGAGTGATTTATTATTGATATGTGTGTGTGTGTGTGTGTGTGTGTGTGTGCATTCATGGGTGTGCAGACATTTGTGAGAGTTTGTGTGTGTGTGTGTGTGTGTGTGTGGTGATGGGCACGTTTTTGTGTGTCCATGTCTGAATCAATTATTCATGGCCACCTATTTAATCCAACAAGCTGCTATAAAATTTTCAGTGGTGTGTGTGGGGAGATGTGGAGCACATAGGAGTTCACACACACACAAAACGGAGGCGCTACTCACGCGAGCCCCCCACACACACGCACACTGGCCCACATAAACAAACTTACATACACAGACATACAATGCTAACACATGCAACTCTCAAACACTCTCCAAGCGCATCACCACTAACCAGCAAAAACTCCCTCTTTACTCAGTTCCCTTCACCAGTTGTAGGATGGAGAGTTTAATATTTGGAATATAGAGATAATATTTAGATATTCTACACACACACACACACACACACACAAACTGGCATCCTACCCTGAGTGTTATACCCCATGTAACAGCTAAAGCTGGACTGGATCAATGTGAAACATCCCCCTCCTCTGGTATGTTTTGGGTTGGTGTGTCTACCCTTACTATTTGGTATAGACCAGAGGTTCTCAGTCCTGCTACTGGAGACCCCTTCACTCTGTATGTCTCCCCACCGTGTATGCTACAGCCAGTCAGAGGAATTAGGACCACACAGACTTCCATCAAGTGTGCTTGAAGCAGAGATGGACAGAATGTCACTAGCATGAGAGTGAGGGAAGGATGAGATGAGGATGAGATTGAGAGGAGGATGGAGAGGTGTGTAGGGGAGCCACATCTCCTCTTCCTTCCATCCGTCCTTCCTTCCTGCTTGTGTCTGCCCTCTCTAGTGCTCCCTGTTCCTGCTGTTTTTATCCATTGCTCCTCTGTCCCCTGCTCTCCTGTGTTGAGTAATGTGTCTGGGTAATCCCAGTACATTAGGCCTGTTCTACATGCCGGCTAATTCGGCCTCAATAAACCCTAATTGCTAGTTAATTGTGTTTTAATGAGATCAGGGAGAGGCTGGCGTGGCACGCAAACAGTACTGCTGGGAAAGAGTCCGTCCGTCCCCCCCCCCCCCCCCCCCAGGGCACAGGGAGACCCACCCCTCTTAAACACACAGACACACACACCCAAACACACACACACACACATACACACACATACAAACACATAGACACACACACAATCTAACCTGCACTCACCTGTATGCAACATACAGTATTCCATTTACTCACACCTATAGTGTACCTCATACGCATGCTTTCTCTCTATTCCTCTCTATCTCTATCCATTTCTGTCACTCTCTTTCCCTCTCTATTAACTCATGACTCATGACCCATTGACTTCACACTCACACTTAAACAACCCCAAACATGCTCAACTACACTCATGCACAAGCACAAGCACAAACACAAACACGCACACACATGCACACACACACACACACACACACACACACACACACACACACACACACACACACACACACAAATACTGTGTACCGTAACAGTAACAACTGTGTCTTGTAAAGCTCCAGTGGTCAAAATGACAGTAAGCCTCAACACGGCAGATAAGGGTGAGAGGAAGATAAGAGGGGTGCAGAGATGAAGGAGGACAGGGGGAGGGAGCACAGGGGGAGGGATAGAGGGAGGGAGAGAGAGAGAGAGGGAGGGAGGGAGAGAGAGAGGGAGGGAGGGAGAGAGAGAGGGAGGGAGAGAGAGAGGGAGAGAGAGAGAGAGGGTGTGTGTGGTTGGATAAAGAGGATGTGCATTGGAAGAGAGTGGCAGAGGAAATGGGGAAATGGGTGGGGTGACAAGGTCGGATGGGGGCGCAGGGTCAGTGTAGAGAGGAGGGTGGGAACAGAGAGAGAGGGAATGATGGAGAGAGAGAGAAGGGGGAGGTTATTTCCCCACAGATCTCATTAAAAGCTTCTAATCCCCCTGCACTTGCTCTGCAGAAAAGGACCAGAGGGAAAGAGTGAGAGCAAATGCGTGTATGTGTGTGTGTGTGTGTGTGTGTGTGCAGATGTGTGCGTGTGAGAGAGAGAAATATGGTACTATGTAAAACTCACACAATCTGGAGCAGAAATAAAGGATGCAAATACAAAGAGATAGAGGTGCTGTAGGGAAGGAGCCGGAGACAGACAGACAAACAGGAATAATAATAACGGCGTGTTTAGGGGGAAATGGTAGATGAGAGAGAGAGAGAGAGAGAGAGAGAGAGTGAGGGGAGGGAGGAAGAGAAGAGTGGGAATGGGGGGATGTAATTGAGGTATGATAACAAAAAAAAAAGAATGTGAGACAAACAGCTTTTGCTTGCGGATGTTTCCTTTTTATCAATGAAGCTCTTAAGCTCTGGGACAGGCATTGGATCTTTTGAGGGAGAAAGAAAGCAAAAAGGGAATGAAAGAGAGATAAAGAGACAGAGAGCAGAAGAGAGGCACAGGACAGAGGGGGAGAGATAAAAATGTGACATGCATTTCATTGTGGGACTGCTGTTGCGGGGTAAGATGAGTAAGAGAGTCTCTAGCATTGCTGTCGAAGACGTCCTCTGCGTCTCTTTACTCTGCCGGAGGAGCGCGAATAGGCGGCAACTCGCTCCAGAGGCAGCACGTTTGGGTAAGTAGTGCTCACTGAGGGTGTGCCCACGCTAACGCCCCCCCCCCCCCCCCCCCCCCAGGGAACAAGGAGTATCTGCTGACTTTGCTCCTTCTCCGCCACATCTTGTAGCGTCTCTGCCCCAAGTGGCTCGAGTGCGTAACAAGCCGGGGCTCACCCCTGGCGTGAGAAGATGATGGGATATTTTCCACCCACCACCATTAGGCAACTGCAGATTATGCCCTGGAGCGGCCACTGTTGTTCATCAATTACTCGCAGATGGAGAATTTAAGCCAGAAAGAAAATAAATAAATTAAAAATAAAAAAATTAACAAAAATGTGTTCACACAAAAATCCATCCACATTTGCTGAATGACCACACAGTGGCACATTTCCATCCTAATCCTGAATAGGCTGGAGGCGGAGCGAGAGAGAACGGTGAATCCAATCAGGCGAGTTGTGGGAGCCTTTATTTCTGTAAGGATAATCAATTATCTGACTTAAATGGGACCGTGGATTAAACTATGTTCCAGCCCCTATCTGAAGCACTTCAAAGGCTCCCATGTACCGACAGAGTCCCAGAAAATGAAGTCTGAAAATGGCTGCTGAATCTCAGAAGCCGTTTGCCCTCGGTAGCTGATCTGGGATTGGCTCCCTGAACCACGGTTCTTATTGGAGTCATTACAAGTGAAATACCACCACAGACTCCAGGTCAGTTGCTTCAAATGAGGGCACTGCTGAGAAAGAGCTGTCTCTTCTTCTGTTCCGGTCTTCTCTGTTGGTTGGTTTCAGGCACATTTACCTTCATGGCACGGTGGAACGATGCACTTTGACTGAATTATAGTTATTAAAAACAATTATGGATGAGTGGTTTTGAGCTAATAATCTCATAAATGATAATTACAATAATGGTATGAATTATCCTCACATATGAATGTGTTCAGCGCCGCTCGTGGATCATTTTGTTATCTATAGTGTGGTTTAATTATGGATTTGTTGTTTTTTATAAACCCTTCATACAATGCTTGTGTGTGTGTGTGTGTGTGCGTGTGTGTGTGTGTATGTATGTGTGTGTGTGAAAGAGCGAGAGAGAATTATATTCATTTCTGAGTATGGAATACTGCCTGTATTTGAAACTGACATCATCTCTGACACGCCCACTAGTTCGCTCTTTTAATCTCCCCCTTTTGCTCCCCCTCCCTACTCACTCTCTCTCCAGCTCACTCACAGTCACACTCCTCTGGTGTATACACGAAACACACTCAGAACAGTGCATTCTACACACACACACACACACACACACACACACACACTCTTTCACACAGCTCATGCTATAGTGCTCTATCTCCTAGGACTTCTGCGATGTTTCCAAGGCAACCAGGAGCTTGCTCCACTAATGAACCGGTTTCCATGGTGACAGGGTTGGCTGTGCGCAAAGTGTGAGACTGAATAGAAGAAAGAGAGGGAGGATTTAACTGTACTCACAACCACACACACTGATGCGTGCACACACACAAACAAACACACACACACGTGTGCACACACACACACATATACAGCACACACACCCAAACAGTCACACACACAGACACAGAGAATGATACCCTTAAACAAACCATACTAACAAGCATAGTAGTAGTTGATGTAAAAGGGACTTTAGTACAAAGCGAGAGACAGAGACAGCAAAAAAAGAGTGAGAGAGAGAGAAAGAGAAGAGGATGTGGCATTGGGATTTGAGGTGCGTTCAAATTCGCGTTTGCAAACAGTTTTCCGTTTGCCTGGAGTTTTCGGCAAATGTTTGCGAACAAATGTCGCAAACAGTCTGCGGGGGTAGTTCTCTGCGAACATACAGTTGCCACTGTTTGTCAAATTTGAACGCACCTCTGCTCACCTGCATTCATCAAGGCCAAACAACCCCTTTCAAGGTCAAAAAGAAAGAGGGAGAGGGAAAGGGAAGAGGAAAAAAAGAGTAAAGGAGAGGTCGTCCCACCTGACTTGGAACCAGCTTATGCTGCCACAGCCAGTACGAACAGAGGAGCAGCGCTGGCTTTGGACCAGTGCTTAGGGCCACATCCTCTCCGCTGCCAGCTCTGACTTCAGTGCGTTGGTGCAGTCCTGTTAATCCGCTCCGCTCCACATCCCCCCCCCCCACACACACACACACACTAGCTCCATCCACCCCCCACACAACCTCTAGTTCCAGTTTTTCAGAAACACCCTCGCCCTGAGGTTCAATTGCATGTCAGTGGTGCACAGAATGTAGATGAGCACTTGTGGCTAAGGTGAATCATCTTCAGCACACTGCCTCTTTTATTCATTTATTACTGAGATGGCTTCAAATTTACCGTGTGATGACGGATGATTTGGAGCATTTGATGATGGGAAACCGTGAAACCAGGAAATCTATATCCACTAAATGTGCTCCTCTCTCCGTTCTCCTTATTCCTTTCCCCCTGCAACCCCCCTCCCCACATCTCTGAGCTGGTGCTGCCACTCTGCAGCACCCATGCACCCAAACATTAATGCACGCATGCGTGCGCGCACACACACACACACACACACACACACACACACATACACACACATACACACATACATATACAAATACACAGATATTTAACATGCATACGTGCACACACATATACACAAACATGCACGTGTACGCAGGTGCACACACACACACACACACACACACAAAAGTGTGCACACTCATATTCAAAATGGGCTATCCTCTCTGCAGCTATGTGGTTCAAATGAGTCTGCTGGGAGAATATGGTCAAGGACATGTAACTCATTGATTCTGTTAGCCTCAATATCTTATGAGCGTGTGCGCATTTGATTCTGTAATGAACAGTTCACATTATGTAATGCATACAGTATGTGTGTCGTGTAATGTCTGTGACTTACTGACTGACTGTTCTGTTTCTCAATCCTCCCTCTCTTCTCTCCCACACTCCATGCCCTATGACCAATATGACTCTTTTCCTCTTGTCTTGTTCTCCTACCTGTCCTTTTCTCAAATTCCTCTCCTCCCCGTATCTACACTGGGTTTTTTCCCCTCTTGTACTTTTACATGGGTGTGCCCCTCGTCTGCATCCCCCCTCTTATCTGACTCCCCTTCCATCCTCTCCACCACACTGCTGTCCATTCACACTCTCCTCCTTCTATACCTCACCTCCTGTCCATGTCCACTTTCTTAACCCTATTCCACTCCTCCTCTCTGTCCCTCTTTTGCATTTCTCACCGTATCCATTCTGTCTCTTCCACATCCACTTGAGCCTCCCCACTTCTTGACCTCCTGTCTGGCCTCTCTATCCTACCTTCCTCGGTCCGTTCCCTTGGTCCCCATCTCTCGCCCTGCAGAAGTGCCTGCGCTTCAACCCAGATGCCACGGTGTGGAAGGCTAAGCAGCAGGTGCTGTGCTCTCTCACCGAGTCCCTGAGGGACGTGCTCAACTATGGCCTCTTCCAGCCGGCCACTGATGGACACGACGCCAAGTTCCTGGAGGAGGAGCGCCTCCTCCGCGAGTACCCACAGTCCTTTGAGAAAGGCGTTCCCTACCTGGAGGTAGCTACACCACCACAGTATGCCCTCTCTTGACTACTGCATTCTGGGTAGTTCTGTGGCTAACTTCTGCACTGTTGGGGGAGGCTAAGGTCCCCCCATGGGTTCTTCAAAATGGTAAAAGTTCTGCACAGAACTTTGTCCCCTTTAACTTTGTTGACAGAAGGTTAACAGATGGTTTGTCTGGAACAAAAAAGGATCTTCACTCCTGATAGCCACCGAAATTGCAGTATAAATGTTCCTCAGGGGGGATAACCATGAGAATCACGTTTTAGGATTGTCATGTGGTTATAGGTTATACAGAGGTGGTAATGGCTAGTCTTAAAGATTCTCTCTGCCACTTTCCCTCTGTCCTATTTCATGTCTACCTTTCTGTCATAATCTCCTATATTCTCTTTCTCCAGTTTCGTTACAAAACCAGGGTATACAAACAGACAAACTTGGATGAGAAACAACTTGCTAAATTGCACACAAAGGTACGCACTACTCAGATTCTCACTATGCTTTCGATGCCAAAGAGATTATTTCATCTTCAAATGTGCTTATTAGGATGATATAGATTCTCACTCTGTTTTCCATTCAAATGATTCAGATGAAAAAGAAATAATTTCATCATCAATGGGCATATTGCAAAATAAAAAGTTTCACACAGAAATATTCTGAGAATTGTTGTTCTGGCACGTTCCCTTATATTGGGCAACCTATTTTTCTTGAGAACTTTAATTGGAAAACCAATTATGTATCAAGCATGGGAAGGCATTGACAAAGTCAGAGACTTTATTCTCCATATTATGTCACTGTAGCTACTATGAGTTTGAAGTCGTTATTTTAAGGTAATAGAATTGCCTTCAGGTGCTTTAAGCCCACATTCTGTGGCTCTTAATAGGTTTGGTGGTTAATTTGTACCACTTGACAAGTTCAGTTGCGACTTTTTGAGCACATCTCTGATACAGTAGCCTATTTAGGCGATGTGATGTAATAGGCAAGTAAGCATAGTTAATCTATTGACTGTTTGCAGATGTATAACATGTTTCAGGCAGAGAAAAAGCTGTTGCTCTCAAACACTGGCCATTTAATCAACAGTCAGTGTAGGCTACTGATGCAGGAATAGATTAAATGGGCAGATAAAGAAGGTTTGAAGTGATTTCATGCTGCCTTTAAAGAGTATCTTTAGCATTTTGAAAATACAAAAACACGGTATTTTACTTAGATGGCATGGCTACTGTGTTTTGTAGTTTATTTTGATACACTTAAAATTACGGTATTTGATATTTTATTTTTGAAATACATGTTGATGTATTTTTTCCCATCACTGATAATGGGCATATTGCAAAATAAATACGCAAAGTTATGCTATATTTGCACTATCAAGCAAGATTTGCAGAATCCTTGCAAAAGGCCACGGAGTGGATCAGGTTGCGTTAAATGAGAACCCTACGGTGTAGCCACTGCGGTTAAATTACATCTCTGTCTCACCTGCCATCTACAGGCCAGTCTGAAGAAGTTCATGGACTACATCCAAAGCGGCTCAGTGGAGAAAATAGCCAAATTCCTTGACAAAGGTGTTGACCCAAACTACCACGACCCAGACACTGGAGGTGAGCTAAAAGTCGCCATGCTTGGTGGAGCAAATGCGCTTAAAACAAAAAACAAACAACAAAAACCTGCCTGAACACTGACCCGACACGAGAATCTGCCTTCGTTCCCATGACATTTTGCGAGCCTTCCAGTCTCTTACGTTTTCATGGCTGTCTGACTTCATTTTTGCTACTGTTCGTTTTTATGTATAGGCCTAGGCTACTCCATGGTCACAGAAGCCAAACATCCAATCAGTAAACTTGTAAGTGATGAAACAAGACAATAACTTTACATTTCACTGTCAATAAGCAGCTATATTTCTTACTGTGGTCTGTGGTAATAAATTCTGCACCAGACTGGTCGACGACAAATTATGATGATTTGTACCGCTCCGAGAAGAGATATAAATGACAGTCAGCATTTTGGCGGTTAACAGCCAGACATGATTCACAGCTGCTGTTAGCGGTTTGGCTGCGTTTTAACAGCTGAAAGTCGGCTGTTGTCCCGACAACCAGAGCCAGTCTACGGAGAGCCTTGCCACTCCGTATTAAATCCTAGCCTACCGAATTTTGGATGCAGTTCCACCAGAGTTCTACTGGGGGCGATCGCCATGAGTGCAGAATGAATGGGAGTCAATGGAGCTAGACGGCTAAATTTGTCTCTTTCACCTGATTGTCGTTGACAAATCTCAGATTTGATTGTAGTTTGTATAACTTCAACATGGGTTATAGGTCAAAAGTTGAATGAACGAGTACTTATGTCCTTTTGATTTCTTACAGGTTTGGTCGTTGTTGCACATAACACGCTAGCATTGTGCTAATGAATGACGCCATTGCCACATTTGAAAGGCTTTTTAGAACAATTAAGTGACTTTAAAATATAATACTCAACCAAGTGTATTTTCATTGCCTCCCCTTTCGAATACAATACTCAAATTACTTGAAAAAAAATTATATCCCGAGAAAAGTGGATTTTGAGGGGTACAGCTCCCTAGACCTCCATGCATTCTGCACTCGTGGACGAGCGCCCTCATGTGGAACCACAGAAGGAACTGCAACCAGTTCAGAAACCGGAAGTTTTCCGAGAGTGGCAGTTCTCCCCTTATTAGACATTCTCTGCGACAACCAACATCCCCTTTCACGGCCCCTTCACACCTCAGTGCGTGTGCGCCAGACTGCAACTCGTAATACTGACCATGGGCGTTAGGTGGCAGCAGTGCACCTTTGAATGTGCAATATACAAAATATGAAACTTAATTCTTCCTTCATTAAGCTTTAGTAATGCACTATAGTATTATATGTATAACTAGGATGCTGTATGCTGTAAAAAACACTACAAATTACTGGACTAGGCCTGGAGGACTGAGTCACTTAAAAGCATAACAGATTTACTAATAATCTCTCTCTCTCTCTCTCTCTCTCTCTCTCTCCTCCTAAAGAGACTCCTTTGACACTGGCAGTGCAGTCAGATCAGTCAGCAGGGGAGACCATTCGGCTGCTTGTGATGGGGGGAGCACACATCGACTTCCGAGCCAAGGACGGCTTGACCCCCCTACACAAGGCTGTCCGTTGCCATGGCCACACTGCACTGCTGGTACACCCTCACCCAACTATTTTGCTGTGACAACCAACAATTCACAACTGCATCAGCTTATTCCCCAGTTGATAGGATTTAAGACATGTTATACTCTATATAGCTCTGACCCCTCCTTAACATGTCATTGGGTTGCACTTCTATTCTATTTCATCATTAAGTTGCACTTTTGCAAGCCTCTTTAAGTTTGACAGGAGGAGGATACTGATTGTCACTTTGACACAATGAATATAGAATTCAATGTTTCTATATTGTATTCTACAGTCATTACTTGACTGTAATGACAGTTTTGAATTGGTGGAGGTCTGCTTGAATTGGTGGAGGTCTATTGAATTGGTGGAGGTCTATTTTAAAATCAGTCAGCATTATTTATAATATCTGTTTGCATGTCTCTGTGTGTGTGTGTTCCCAGACTCTGCTCTCACTGGGGGCCTCTCCAGACTATAAGGACCGGCGTGGCCTGACGCCACTCTACCACACTGTGCTGACAGGGGGCGACACCTCCTGCTGTGAGACGCTGCTCTTCCACAGGGCCAAAGTAGGCATCCGCGACGAGAACGGATGGGATGAGACCCACCAGGTAGCTTACCAGAGGAAACCTATGTGTTCAGTCATACAGTACAAATTGCCAGTTTGTACATATCTGTGGAAGCTTACATTCATATAATGATTCTCAAAGTCCATTTATGTATTTGTATTTGTGTGTGTGTGCATGCGTGCATGCGCATGTGTGTGTGTGCGTGCGTGTGTGTGTCTGTGTTCAGTTCAGATCTGTATCCAGGTGGGTTGTGAAGTCCACTCATCTCACACCAGTCCTCTTCATGTTCATAATCATCTCTGTTTGTCTCCACATCAGGCCACCACACTCTCTCCCTCACCTTTGACCCCATGAAAAGACAGTCCATCGTCCATCCTCTAGTTCTGCATTTTCACCATCCCCTCATGTCATATCAGAGATGGTTGATGTGCTCTAAAGAATCTTTGGTCATATCTCTCCCATTGGGACTGGAGTATGCTCAGTAGAACATGACAGGTTTGTGTGTGGTATTGTTTTTACATTTAGCTTGCATTGTGTATATGTGTGTGTAATTGGAATTCAATGTGCATTTGTAAGTGTTATATGGATTGATGGCGAGAGAGAGAGAGAGAGTGCGTGTGTGCGCGTGTGTATGTGTTTGTGTGTGTCTGATGCATATCTTGGTGTTCTTGTCGCTGATGTGCTCTTTTCCTCCCCTCACTTTCTATGCAGTGTTAATTAAGCAAGGTCTCTTATCTGACCATGTAGAAACTCTCTGTCACACAGACACACACACACACATTATTTTATTTGCTCACCTCTTTCTCTCTCTCTCTCCATCTCTCTCTCTCTTTCTTTCTTTCTTCCACGTTCTCATCCCATCATCTGTTTGCTTTGCAACCCAGCACATTTTCCGCTGTGTCCCTTGATTAATCTCACATTGTAAGATGTTCAGTATGTTCTGATAATGTGTCCTTTGCCTCCAGGCCTGCCAAAATGGCAACTCTCAGCACTTGGAGCATCTACTTTTCTACGGAGCGGACTCTACTTCCCAGAATGCCTCAGGAAACACTGCCTTGCACATCTGTGCTTTATACAATAAGGTAACATTTTTCACGAGGAAAGAAAAAGAAACAAGCTGGTAGTTCATCTGCTGTTAGTGCTCACTGTGAAGTATTGTGCATCTTCTGACTGGCAGCTGTCATTGATTTGATCTGACCATTCAGGAGAGCTGTGCCCGCATTCTGCTGTACAGGGGAGCCAATAAGGACACCAAGAACAACAGTGGGCAGACCCCCTTCCAGGTAATGAATGGATAAGTATTGTATTTTGTGTGTGTGTGTGTGTGTGTGTGTGTGTGTGTGAGGGTGTGTGTGAATGTATGGATTGTCTGTGACTGAGTATGCTTGTATGTAATTACAATGCTTGTAATTAAATGCTGCCTTTAAAGCATTACTCCTATTCTTTGTGTTTCCATTCTTCGCTGCTAACAAGTGGTGTTGTAAAACACACATCGGCGAGCGCTCTGTGTCTGAGAGGACGGCGGGGTGTGGGGGGGTCCCAGGTGGAGTGCAATATCCGCACGCCTGTAGCAGCCCCAGTTGTATGCATAACGCCAGCTGAGACACTCTCTTTGTGTGCCTCTCACAAAGTGTGTGGGTGTCGGAGTCAGAGATAAAACTCAGATGAGCCTGCGAACGCCCACAACACCGCTAAGATCCAAAAGAGAAGCGGCAAGTGTGAATTGTTTGTTTATTTGTTTATTTATTTTTTTCCCCCTGGCTTTTTTTTGGTAGGTGGCTGTAATGTCTGGCCATTTTGAACTTGGAGAGATCATTAAAAACCACAGGGAAACTGACGTGGGTATGTTTTACATTCTCTCTCTCTCTGTCTCTCTTTCTCTGTCTCTGTCTCTCTCTCTCTCTCACTCTTACTGTCTGTGCATGTCTGTCTGGGTGGTTGTGAGAATAGACTTGCTCCTCTTTATTGGTCCACTGTAAATATAAATGTCAGAATTATGCCATCAATCTGGTGAGTGTCGTATCATGTGGCTGTGTCTAGTTTATATTGTGGGTGTGCGTTGGTCCATAGTAATACTGCGCTCCCCTGCGCTCCCCTGGAGTTCTGCTTGTGAGATGGACCAGCATTTATGCCCACAGTACTTCAAGTGTATGTGTGTGTGACTGTGTGAGACAGAGTTAGTGCTCCAGGGGTTGTTAGATGCAAGTGCCACAGTTAGCTTTATATCAGGGCTATATGGTGCACAGTATCATGTCCCAGTCTCATCTTTAGTGCCCTTTCTTCCTTTTTGTTTTTTTCTCTTTCTCTCTCTCTCTCTGTTCCTCTGATTGGTAGTGCCCTTCTTGGAGTCGCCCAAGTACGCCCCCCAGAGGCGGGAGAGTGCACGCACGCTGGCCTTGCCTCACCCACACCCCTTCCTGCGTGCCAACAGCGATAACAGCATGAACCTGCCCGACTGGATGGCTTTCCCCAACGCCGCGGGCTCCAACATCGTCTCTGTGCAGGTAGCAAATGAACTCTCAGTGCTGGAGAGGATGGGCTAGTAGCCCGAGAGTGTGAGTAGATGTGTGGTGATGGAGATGCTCCCAGAATGCCACTGCAGCACAGGAAGTGCCATGGCCAGAGGGAGAGACGCTGTGTGAGCACCGCCACAGACGAACGGAAACTTCACCATTATTATTCAGCAGCACTGAATCTCTGTTCTCTCTCCATCTGTCACCCTCTCTCCCTCTCTTCTCCTCTCTCTTTCTTTCTCCTCCTTTGTCCTTCCTTACACCCCCCCCCCCTCCTCTCTCTCTCTTTCTCAGGGCTATAAGCAGGGCACCCTGCGCAGCTCCAGCAGTCCGCGTGGGGCCCGCACACGCTCGCCGTCTCGGGGTAGAGTTGTGGACAGAGACGACAGGAGCCGCCAGACGCGGGGCAGACAGGGGTGAGAGACAGACACTCGTCACAACGTGCCGTCAGCCCGAAGCACTCATCACACTTATGCCTGTCTGTGGAGATGCAGCATCAGACACCAGTGCTAACGTTGATCTTCTGATTATGATATATCTTATACTGGAATAAAAGAGTGACGTTCGGCTATTTCACATATGTCTGTGTGTGTGTGTGAGTGGGTGGGTCTGTGTGCTTCTGAGTATATGTCTATGTACAGCTCTAGAAAAAATTAAGAGACCACTGCACATTTTTCTAATATCATCCTACAGTTGCTAAGTGACATTCAAATGAGTTGACGGTCATATTTAAATTTGCAGTGGTCTCTTAATGTTGAATATGACCATCAACTCATTTGAATGTCACTCAGCAACTGTAGGATGACATCAGAAAGGTGTGCAGTGATCTCTTTATTTTTTCCAGAGCTGTATATGTGTGTACCTATGCATAAGTGCTTGTTGGATGTGTGTGTCTGTCCATGTTTGCGTGTGAGCATTCATGTAAATGCTGTTTTTGTGTGTGTGTGTGTGTGTGTGTGTGTGTGTGTGTAAGTATGCAATTATTTGTGTGTGACACATGTGTCTGTGTGTGTGATCCCTTAGGGGTGGGGGTGGTGGTGGTGGTGGTGGTGGTGCTGGCGGTGCCAGTGGCTCCATCAGCAGTCAGGGCACAGTGGGAGGAGGTCAGCGGCGCCGACTGTACAGCGCCGTCCCCGGACGCGTGTTTGTGGCCACGCGCTCCCACACCGCCCAGGGCGAGCGCGAGATCAGCTTCAGTAAGGGAGACAAGGTCAAAGGTGAGCAGTGAGCTGTGGCTCTTGATTAGTTGTGCCTGTAAAAGTAACACACATGGGGTTCCATGCCACAAGTTCACAGAAGTTGTTCTTCCAGTCAGTGTTTGAGTGACTATTTTTGGACATTTTTGTGTGAGCTCATATGTGTAATGGCTTAATGCAATGAGGGGACTAAACGATATAACAATATATGTCAGTATACATAGAATTCTGATTTCTATTCTGATCTACCTAATCTTCCCCTCTCCCCACCTCTCTCTCTCTCTCTTTATCTTTTTCAGTGCTGAGTGTGGGTGAGGGGGGCTACTGGGAGGGCACAGTGAGGGGTCGCACTGGCTGGTTCCCCTCGGACTGTGTGGAGGAAGTAGCACTCCGCAGCTTGGAGCCCCGCTCAGGTGAGACATGTACACACATACACACACACACACACATATGAATAAATACACACATACTCCTACTTCACAGAGCCAAAAAACATGTCTCAGACCATCTTAGAACAATCACTTGCACGACCACTTGCAGAGATGTACACACATGCAAACACACACACACACACACACACACACACACACACACACACACACACACACACACACAGACACAGACCCACCTGGTTTTGATATTAGTGATTGGCTTTGTCAGTACGACTGCAGGTTTCCAGGGGGGGATTGCCTTTCCTTTCATCATTAATTCTCACCCTAAGCAGCAGTGGACCTCGGCCTGTGGTGAGAACACTGTCGGACGCTCCAGCTCTCTGACTTAGCAGTTAGCAGTGGGGCTGTGTTGTGCCAATACTGTCTATTAATAGGTTCAGGCTCAGCACTATATTCCGCTGAAGTAACAAAGGCAAACAGCATTACGCTGGGACTTCAGACAGCGGATGTCGCGTTTATTTTTAAAACCAATTTCGCACGATCACAGCTCAGCTGTCGAAGTGTGGCGGCCAGATGTAAAGATGGTGGTGTGAGAGAAAATACCAAAAGCTTCATTTGAGTAATCGCAGCGTTCTCATACACACACACATGGGGACATGCGTCCACTGGCGCTGTGGCGTACGCACGATGATCCTGGCACCCTCAGACTCCCAGCTGCTGCTGCCCGGTAGCAGCTGTGGTGGCTTGGTGGAGGTGCTCATTCCGCTGTGTGTGTGTGTTCCAGAGAGCCGCAGCGAGAGGACCAAGCGACTCTTCAGGCACTACACCGTGGGCTCCTACGACAGCTTTGATGCGCCCAGGTAAGGAGATGGCTCTAATAGCAGTTTGGTTTAGAGAGAGGCATATGTATGTATCTCTCTCTCTCTCTCTCTCTCTCTCTCTCTCTCTCTCTCTCTCTCTCTCTCTCTCTCTCTCACTCACTCACTCACTCACACACACACACACACACACACACACACTCACACACACACACACAGAGCTGGATGTTCTGTACCAGCAGAGTCATGGATGCAAATATTTGTATACTTACAATATTGCTGCATGATGATACATAAGTGTATTGTGCTGCCATTCAGTGGTTCATCTGAATGACATTGAGCACCAAGAGTGCTTGTGTGTGCCCTGGCATTCAAACAAACATCAGGATGCGGATCGGTGGTGTCCTCTAACTCTGTGCTGTTAGTGCAGCCTTCAAGACACATAGTCAAAGTGCTGCCATGTCACAGTGACCCTTTCAGAACAAAATCGTGGAAGAAAACTGTCTGTGCTATGTGTTGTGGATGATTAGTGTGTCTGAGTGACATGCTGACTGCTCCCTTAGTCCAGAAAAAGTTCTACTGACTGAAGTCTTTCTCCAAATTAATCTGATTCTTGTGAAGATGCTGACAAACAAGTTGCTGACAAGTGGCTGAGTTGTATTCCATGCACTGATTATTTTAAGTGTGGTGGGGTGCTATCATATAACCTGCATGCTGGTAGCTGCTGCTTTTTTGATCCCAGTGTAGGATTAACAAACATAGGATGGCGGAGCAATATGGGCACGGGGGTGTGACAGTGACCAAAGTGATGTGATGTGATGGTTTAAACAAAACAGATGTTTACTGTGCCTTTGACTTGGTTGTAGTAGCCACTATGTCTCTCAGTGGACCCAGGTATTGACTTCATCGTTGGCAGGTACTGAGGCGACCATGTGCTGCCGAGTGACTGTTGTGAGAAGTCAAGGGATGGTTTCTTGATGTCTTTGGATGAGTGTGTCGTACTGAAGCCTCTGCAGGAGGTAGAAGTGTGCTGGGCTCGCGCGTGCTGGTGGTGTGTCAGTGTGTATTGGGGTGTGTCGACATGATGGTAATCCTGTGATCTACTCCAAGCCAGACCCCCTCTGCTCTTAATAAAAGTGGTGTGAAGCTCCCCACGGGTGGTGGCTGAAATGCTGAAACGCCCGCAGGTGTTTGGGAACAACACTCTCTTTCTTTTTCTCTCTGTCTCTCTCTTGCTTGCTCTCTTTCTCTCTTTCACTCACACATACAGTATTTATTTGGAAGATAACCTCTTGTGCACCTATCATTAAAACCCTTGAGGATTGGCTGTGAAATGGAGGGGCAACCCTGTGTGATTTGCTACCACTCATAGGCCAGTTGCTGTATCCTGAAGGGCTCTCTTTTTTTTAGCTTTCTCGGTAACACTTTATTTTAATGTGTCGCTGTTACAGTGTACCTACCTAATTAAGTACAGTGGTACAACCTGTGTAACAACATGTACCATCAGGTACTATCATTGTACTTGCATTATGTATTTGTGGGTACCTACATATAGTTGTTACATTGTAATACTGAGTGCTTTTACAAAACTTTGCCAATTTGCCTAAATTTTCATCAGAGGCAAAGAGCTGACCTGAGACCTGCTGGATGGGGTAAATCTGGTCATGATAGATTTGATATACAAACCATTCTTAGCTCCAGTCAAGGCCTCATTGTCTTCAGTGTACATGTAACAGATGTGCTGCTACAACCTTGTTACTCTTTGATACAGTGGAATAAACCTATGAAGTGTACCAGTTAATTACTTACATGTACAGTACATATGACATGTATGTTGTGTCTTCGATGTCTTGGAACAGGTCTACTAATTCACTACATAGTACACTGTGTTGGTACACATTTATTACTCTTTTGATACAGTGGAATAAACCCATTAAAATAAAGTGTACCAGTTAAGTACTTACATGTACATATA
>NC_055959.1:17490282-17495282 GCF_018492685.1 Alosa sapidissima | reverse complement strand
ATTTCACCATTCTTTATTTCACCTTATTTAAAATCCAGAGATCATGAATGTGGCAAATCAGGTAAGATGAGGTAGTTAGTAAGTTGACCCATCAACTTAAGTTGACCCCTAGTATCTGGACATATATACTGTATCGTATAAAAGTTAGAGACACTTGAAAAGAGACACTAGCGTGAGCATGCTAAAATAATGAAATAGTATAGTTTTCACCAAACATACATGTGACCTCTTTTTGGCTTTTAGCAGATTCAATTTGCAAATTGTACACTTGTACAGTAAGGTACTTCGAAAGTCAGTTTCAAGCATTTTGGGAAATTGTAATCTTCATGTAATCCTAAATTAAACAAAATTTTCATTTCTGTCAATTGGCCTGTATTTCATAAAGCTGCAAAGTGGTCTGTGACTTTTTACTTTCCTTCTTTAATAGCATAGGCTCAACCAACCCACCCCAACCGCAGCTTATTTTCTCTGAAATACTTCACTATTTTTAAAAACAGTGTTTGTGAAAAAAATAAACTGTGTTATACTTTTGTAAAAAGTATAACATAAATAAATTATATATATTTATGTTTAAAGTGTTATTTCAGAATTGGTTAATTGCCAGTATGTTAATTAGAAAACATGTTAATTAGCTAAATTTGCCTCTAATTGCTATGCCAACAGTTCTCCTCAAAATGTAGCTGTTGGAACCACCAGTTTGAATTACCTCCGTTATCCTTTTTTTGTTATCCTTTATGTTTCCTTGAGACCTTAGTGTGCTAAGAACTCACACAATACGCATCATCAACACAATACTTTTAAAGCATCAAACTAAACAGATCCCAGTGAAGTGCAAAATGTTCGATTTGGCCACATTCAGAACATCATTGGTAATTAAAAAAAAATTAGACACGCCCTTAGTCTGCGTTTAGTTGATGGAAAACTTGTCAATCAAGCATGTGGTTAGGCCTAATACCATTAAACCCTTTGTCCCATTGAGTACTAGGCATATATACAAACATTATTCCAGCGGCTTTTAATGTTTGAATGATGATGAATACATAAAGGAGACTTGCTTCTCAATAATAAATTGTACTATTGTCATGAATAATTATTATGTAAAATCAAGCACCTTAAGAGGAGTTAAATGGTTTGTAACAATATTCAGAATTTTGCTAGCCAATAAAAAGTGAATACTAAAAATCAAGGTAGATCAAGACCAGTTGTTTTGAGCTGTCATATTTTCTCATCTCTCTTACATACTGTACACACTTAGACATGTACATGTAGGCTACAGTCTTAATTTCACATCCTTGATTAGGGATATACAACCCCAAAACAAAAAAAGTTTGGACGTTTTGTAAAATGCCAATAAAAACAGAATGTGATACTATGCAAGTCTCGTAAACCCATATTTAGCAGCAAATAGGACATAGACAACATATCAAATGTTGAAAATGAAAATTTGCACTATTTTACAGAAAATATATGTTAATTTTGAATTTGATGCCAGCAACGTTTCAAAAAAAGTTAGGACGGGAGCATGTTTACCACTGTGCTGCTTCACCTCTTCATTTAACACAATTCTGTAAATGTTTAGGAAATGAGGAGACCATTTGCTAAAGTTTTGAGAATGAAATGTGTCCCATTACTCCCTGATACAGGATTTCAGTTGCTCAACATGGGGTATTCTTAGTCATGTTTTTCATTCCATTATGCACCTAATTTGAGAAAATCTGGACTGCAGACAGGCCATTTTAGCACCTGGACTCTTCCTCTATGGAGAAATACTATTTAAATATGTGCAAAATTTATTTTGCCATTGTTTTCTCTGAAAAGGTCTTCCCTGGAATAGACATGTGGCCTGCATGTTGCTCAAAACCTGTATACTGTACATCATTCAGAATTGATTGTGCTTTGCCAAATGTACAAGATGCCCATGCTGTAGGCACAGATGTTGGGTTTGGAACTGAGCACTAAACCACAAGTTGGAGGTTGGATACTTGGATAGGCTCTCTCCTCTTTAGCCCAGATTCGTCCATGATTTTCAAAGAGAATGGCAAATTTTGATTGGTCTAACCACAGGACCTGTTTCCATGTTTCCTCAGTCCATTTTAAACAAGTTTAGGCCCAGATAAGACAATGGTATTTTCTGTATCATGTCTCAATACAATTTTGGCTGTTACAATTGTGGCTTCAGTTTTTGAATTGAGTATCAAACTGTGCACATAGACAATGGTTTAGTCTCCAAAAGACCACTGCCATCCAATTTGTTTTTCAGCTCTTTCCCTTGTTTGCAAAGATTTCTCTGGATTCTCTAAATGTTTTAATGATTTTATGTCCTGTAGATAATGAACTCCCCAAACATTTTCATGTTAAGAAGCATTAAAATTACTTTGTTTCATAATTTGTGCACACAGGTTTACACAGAGTGATGAATACCCCTACATCTTTACTTCTAAGAGACCCTGCCTCTCTGGGATGCTCTTTTTCATACCCAATCGTGTTGCCAGTTACCCTAATTAGTTGTCAAACATTCCTCCTTTTGTTTTCTTTATCATTACACAACTTTTCCAGCATTTTGTTTAAACATGTTGCTGGTATCAAATTCAAAATTAACATGTATTTTCCATGAAATAGTCAACTTTGTCATTTTCAACATTTGATATGTTGTCTGTGTCCTTTTTGCAACTAAATATGAGTTTAAGAGATTTGCAGATTATTGCATTCTGGTTTTATTCAGATTTTACACAACGTCCCAACTTTTTTGGGGTTGTAGGTTGCCTATCCCTAGAGGACAACTTTAGAAAAAACATATTCATCTTATCACACTCTCTCCTATCATGAATATTTAGCCTCTTTATAATGAGCATGGAGGAATTACAATGGTTTTGGTATTGTGTATTTTATACAAATATTTGATTCGGACATACCTTGCTGCCGTGAGTTTAGAAGGCAGGATTTCTTCCGTTCAGATAGACGAAAAATGTAGATGCCTCCTCTGGCATTGACAATGTGCATCACTGCAAGTAAAGATGATACATCTTCAAGCTTTAATTTGTTAATTTCCTAAACAGATACTAACTGAACTTTATCAGTGGACAGCTAGGCCTAGGTATGATGCTGTATCAGTCAAAAGGAAGTCATCTGTGACTTTTATGATCAGACTTTGGTGACCATGTATTTTGCCAGAGGTATACTTTTTGTCACTAAACAAACAAAGTGTGCACACAATTTTATTGCCACATTGGTATGAAGTGTAAAATTCCAAATTTAAGATGAAAGGGCATATTTAAGACGTGAAAGCACTTAATCATCAATCCACGATTATCATCCAGACATTTCCATCAAAGCCACTGAGAGAGAAGCCGAGAGAAAACTTCCCAGCATCTTTCCAAAGACAAAAATCAGCTCTTTTTGTCCCATGACATGCATACACAATTTGGCAAGACCAGAAAATGATTCAGAGGTATTTTTTGGCAGCCCAAGACAAAAAAAAAAAAAAAAAAAAATGTGTCTCACAATGCGTCACTGCTGCATAATTCACCTGCATTTTTTAATAAGCTTCACGCCAGTGTCATGCTAGTGTTTCAGGAGTGCAGAGTAATGTTGTTGATGACATAATCCCGCCGCTGCTGGCGACTCAGGGCACTTGTGCACCACGCCTCACCGAGGAGCACAACAGAGAGGCAGAGGCGTCAAACAGAGCCAGCCCTTGTCTGTCTGAAACGTTTCCATTTTTATGAATGGGGGGGAAACGTTGATTGAGGGGATACTGTGGCATGTAGTCACTCAATTCCGTCAGGGGTTTTGAGAAGAGGAGAGAGACACATGTACAAATGAGAAAGAGGGAGAGAGAGAGAGGGAATGTCCTTGTGTGTTAGTAGAAATAACTGATATACACGAGCTCTTAATTATTGCAGCATGTGGTGAAAGGTTTGAATGGCCATGTGTGCATCTGTGCACATGTATGGGTGTAATGCGTGTGTGTGCACGTGTGTGCATGTGTGTGCGTGTATGTGTGCGCGCATACGTCTGTGTATGTGTTTGTTCTGATGCATGTTTGCGTAATTCTCTTTATATTCTGTGTGAGTATGAGACAGAGGAATACTCAGCAAACAAACCCAATCACCTCTGGACCCTCTCTCTCTCTCTTTCCCTCTCTCGCTCTATCCTTCTCTCTCTCTGTCTTTCGCTCTCTTGTTCTGTCTCTCTCTCACTCTCTCTCTTCTTCCTTTTCTCTCTCCTGTCTTTCTCTCTATTTAAATTACCTCATTTCTCACTTCTTTTTATGCTAAACCACCTCACTCTCACTCCCCCCCCCCTCTCTCAAACATACTCCCTCCTCTCTCTCTCTCTCTGTCGCAGTCACAGTGAACCATCTCCCTCTCTCCCTCTCCCTCTCTCCCTCTCCCTCTCTCTCGCTCCCTCGCTCTGTCTTAAGTATGATGGGGCTGGGAGAGCCAGGCCCTCGCTCTCACTCTTTCCGTCTCTCTCTCCTCTCCTCCCCTTGCCGCGCCACTCACGCTCGCTGCGATTCTCTCACTGGAAGACGAGAAAGAGGAAGAGGAGGAGGAGGAGGTGGAGGAGGAGGAGATGGAGGGTGAGGAGGAGGTGGCGGCAGAGGAGGAGGAGGAGGTGGAGGAGGTGGTGGAGGAGGGGGCAATGGCGATGGGGGGATGCGGAGAGGAGGACATCTCCCTCTCCCTCTCCCTCTCTTCTTCCTGGCCGTCGCTAGGCCCCATGAACAGGAGCGTCTGGTTCATATACAGGTACGGCTTTTTTCTCCGGCTGGTTTGCCGCTGCTGCGCCGCCGTCCGTCGCAAGAGAGAGGAGAGGCAGGGAGAAGGGAGAATGGGAGGGAGGCATGTCTAGATGGCTGGCTGGCTGGCTGGCTGGCTGGTTGGATGGATGACGGGAGAGAGGAAGAGAGGGAGGGAGAGAGGGAAGGAGAGAGAGGGAGGGGGAGAGAGAGTGGGGGGAAAAGAGAGACAACGATGTGTGTGTGCGTGTGTGTGTGT
>NC_055959.1:17452782-17487782 GCF_018492685.1 Alosa sapidissima | reverse complement strand
CTATCACCTGACTGAGAATGTGATCTGTGACACTGAGCCCTGAGAATGTGATCTGTGACACGGAGAATGTGATCTGTGACACTGAGCCCTGAGAATGTGATCTGTGACACTGAGAATGTGATCTGTGACACTGAGAATGTGATCTGTGACACTGAGCCCTGAGAATGTGATCTGTGACACTGAGCCCTGAGAATGTGATCTGTGACACTGAGCCCTGAGAATGTGATCTGTGACACTGAGAATGTGATCTGTGACACTGAGCCCTGATAATGTGATCCTTAAAGAGTTCGGTGGGCATCAGTGGTTGATGGCTGGTAGATATCCTGGTAAACATAACCAAATGAGCCACTATGTAAAATCATGGCATGACCAAGACACTGTAGAGGGCCCTCTGTCAGATGGCTCAGCTGGTGTTGAAAGGGTTCATAAATAGGCCAATCAAAAATGGGTTGATTCTTGCCTGAATGATCCTTCTATCAATTAAATTCATTCACAGAATTGCTCAATGAACCACTGATAGTTAGAATCCAAGGCTGACTGCATGAGTGTGGGAATAAGTGGCACTCGAACACAGGAACTCACCAGCTGGATGGGAAGAGGAATTATCTAAGGGGGGACAGGCTACAGAAAGACCGACAGACCCCTCTGATTCCAGGCAAGGTGGTCTGATGCACTCCCTCTCTTGCTCCAGCCCTGGCTTGGGTATCACAGCACACGTTGGCTGAAATCAAATGGGTTCTAATCAAAACCAAAAGCCCCAGCATGGATTTGAGGTGCTTCCAGTTTCGCTCGGCTCTCGTATGTGATTGCAGTCCATGTGTAGTCTTCCTTGACAACAAGCCTGGTAACAAGAGCACGAAAGAAAGAAAGAAAAGAGAGAGAGAGAGAGAGAGAGAGAGAGAGTTGAGCACAGTATGGCTATTTTTGTGAAATGTTTCACTCAGTGACTCAGTTAACGTTACACCTACAATTATGCTCCCTGAGAAACTATTCTTTATCTTTGTTTATATGAGCTGTTTTGGCTAATGCTGACCTTTCTGGGTTTCTTAGCGTGTTACCATTGTTACTATGACAAATGAAAAAGAAAAATTGTACATTTATAATTGAGGAGCTCATTATAAACAAAAGGTTTGAGAAGACTTCATTTTCATGCAATATGGCTGCCAAGGTTCACTCACACTGCTTCCAAATATGCATGTCTACATATTAGCCTGGCTATTTCCTATTTCCAGATCTGTCCGTTGCTGGGGCAACCAGCAACATCTTACTTACTGTGCCCATTGCACATAAACATCACATATAGAATCTTCAAGCGTGGGCTCTGGAATATCTCTGGGCAGACTGTCAGTAGACACCCTCACCAACGACCAATGAGGCGGCTACCCCAGAAAGTCCTACCCACAATTCCAGGCTCCACTGTGACCTTTTATTTCTGGAGAAGTTCTAGACTGAGGTCCTGAATGGTCTTGTTTGATGCTCCTTTCAGCAGCTTCTATAGAGTGAAGGCCATTGGGTGGATTAAATGAAATAGGGGAGGACACTGAGCAGGTGTGCACAGGTATTGTGCGAGTGGTGAGTTTCTGCACAAGCACTTGGGGTATTTGTAGCTTCAGGTCCATTTGAAGTGTCTGCCGTCAAACAAAAAGACCACACTTTGTCCTCCATCCTTCTCTCTCTCTCTCTCTCTCTCTCTCTCTCTCACTCTTGCTGTCTGAATCTCTGGCAGTGTGCGCCTGACAGGGTTCCATTTGGCCCGCTGCTCTGCAGGCTCAGCTGGTTATGGCCCTGGCGAAGCGTACGTCTCTCTCCTAAATGCGAAGTTACCTTGAACGGGCTCGCAGCGGCTTGTGACAGTTTGACCTGTGTGCTTAGCAAAGGAGGAAGAAAGTTTTGCAGTATGTATATGAGAGAGAGGGAGACAGGGAGAGAGAGAGAGAGACCGTCCTATTGAAGTCAATGTATTCATTCATGTGCGGTTTTTAAATGCGCCTTCACTCCGAGCTGGTCTCTGACCCCTCCCGCCTCCCCCTCTCTGGATTAAGGCTTCCCAGTGGTGCAGTGTGCATATGCAGGCCCATATTCCCCCATCACTCACTCAATCACACACTCACTCGTTCACTCAGTCACTCACACACTCCACCACTCGCTCATTCACACACACACTCACACACACACTCAGCCACTCGCTCACAGATTTATAAACTCACTGCTGCTCCGGCTAATGTCTTTCTCTTCTCTCTTCCTTTCTCTCGTCTCTCTTTCACTCTCCTTTTCCACCCCTCTATGTGTTTCTGCATTTACCACTAATGGTCCGTTCTCATGTCTTTCTTTTTCTCTTTTCTGTCTTTCTTCACTTTTCCCTGCGTTTCTGAATCTGCTGCTAATGTCCCTTTCTTCTCTCTTCTCTCTCTCTTTCTTTCTCTGTCTCTGATATTCTCCTCGCTTTCTCTCCCACATCTCGGTGTTCTCTGTGGTTCTGCTTCATCTCTGTCTCTCCCTCCTTCTGCTCTCCCTTCATTCCTCTGTTCCCCTTTATTTCTTTCCTTTGTCTTTCTTTCTGCCATTTTTTTTTTCTTGTATCCTCTCATCACATGCTCCACTCTGCGTCCCTATATTCTTGCATCCTACCCATGGCATCTATCTGTTTTGTTCCTATTTTCTCTCCCTTTCCCTCTCTCTCTCCCTCTCTCAGTGACTACATAATCAAAGAGAAGACAGTGCTCCTGCAGAAAAAAGACAATGAAGGTTTCGGATTTGTTCTAAGAGGGGCCAAGGGTAAGGACACAAATGCTCACTAACACAAACACACATGCACACATTTACACAGACGCATACAAATTAAAACACACACACACACACACACACACACACACACACACACACACACACGTACAAGAATCACAATGTATTCTGAGAGGCATACTTCCATTATCTCCCTCTGCTTATCACTCAACAAACATGGATATGAGTGTGTGCAGCCTCTGCAGGGGTTTCTGACTCAGATACTCTGCTGATGTGTGTGCATTTGTCTGTGTGTGTTTGTCTGTGTCTGTGTCTGTGTGTGTGTGTGTGTGTGTGCGTGTGTGTGTGTGTGTGTGTGTGATCCTGTCATTGCAGCCCAGACACCCATTGAGGAGTTCACTCCCACTCCGGCGTTCCCAGCACTGCAGTACCTCGAGTCTGTTGACGAGGGGGGTGTGGCCTGGAGAGCAGGCCTGCGAATGGGAGACTTCCTCATTGAGGTTTGTGCAGAGTTGAATCTTGGGACATGTAGTACTTTTATTATTGGGTTAGGATGAAGTCCCTCACTATTCCCCTCTTTCTCTCTCTGCCTATCCAGGTGAATGGGCAGAATGTGGTTAAGGTAGGCCACAGACAGGTGGTCAACATGATCCGGCAAGGTGGCAACAGCCTGATGGTGAAGGTCGTCATGGTAACTCGCAATCCTGACTTGGACGATGGCACCAGAAAGAAAAGTAAGAAAGTGCTGCTTCTACTGACAATGATAAAGAGACAAGTAAAAATACTGTTGGTGGCGATGATGATGATGATGATGCAGATGATGATGATGATGATGATGCAGATGATTCTAATGATGTTGATGATGCCGATGATGATGATGATGCTATCAATGTTTAGTATCACAAGTAAAGGTTCCACTGTGTCCACTGAAGAATGTTGTCATGCTGCTGATTGTTTATTAGCCTTAATAAACAAGCATGTAAATATGACAATGCTATTGCTAGTGGTGAGTCTAATGAAGACAGCTGTATGATGAGGAGTCTGGTGACAGAACTCTTCCTCCTTCCCTCTCACTGTCTCTCTCTCTCTCTCTCTCTCTCTCTCTCTCTGCTTCTTTTCTCTCCCTCTATCCACAGTCCCTCAACAGAGTAAGCGTCTGAGCACGCCGGCAATAGCCCTGCGCTCCAAATCCATGACCTCGGAGCTGGAGGAGATGGGTAAGACTCAGCATAAAGGCAGGAGAATAAGTAGGAAGAGAGTGGGGGGTGGGGATGGAGATAGCAGGACAGAGGATGAAAGGGCCAGCAAGAAGGGGGGGGGGGGGGGGGGGGGTAACGATGGAAGGACGAGGGCTTTTCCAGCCATCAGCTGAGGAGAGGAAATGGAGGCGAAGAGGGGAGGATTGGGATGTGAGGAGTGAGAAGGAGGGAGGGAGAAAAAGGAGGTCAGGTGAGCTGAGGGGAGCGGGCAGAGCTGGGCACAAGAGGCAGGGGGATGGAACCTGAAGGAAAGGGGAAGAGGAAAAGGAGAGCCAAGGGACTGTGAAGACTGCAGCAGTGCACTATGGGTAGTGCAGGGACAGAGTTGGATAGAGAAGGAGAAGTATGGTGGGAGATAATAGGAGGAGGAAGAGGAGGTGCAGAAAGTGTGGATGAGAGTCTCAATGCATTTCACTGTTCTTTCAGAGGTTCCACACTGTCACTACCAGCACCCCCACTACAGGTAACCCCCCCCCCCCCCCCCCCCCAGCTGCCCCCTCGCCAGTAAAAGCCCTCCTTTTCCACGCACCCCCATGTGCCCCCTCACTGCCCCGCTCCCCTTCGATTCTCCCCCCGGCTTACCGCCTGCACCCTTCTCAGCTTGATCTAGTGCCCCTACCTCACCCCCGCCCTCTCCCCCCACTGTCCCCTCCTCTGAACAGACCCCCACCCCTCAACAACCCCACTACTCCTCCAATCCGGTGAAAAACAAAAGAAAACACACACAGAGATCCAGTGCCGTGTGTATGTGTGTGTGTGTGTGTGTGTGCCCACGTTGCCACGGCAACCCCTCTGTAGGGTAGGCGTCCCTTGAAAGGGAAAAGGCTGTGCTCCGCGCGCCCCGCCTGCCTGGCCGCTCTCGCCGTGGGCACGCTGGCGACCGAGCTGAGGCCGATTAAGCGCCGCGATGCCATGCTGATAACAACCGAGAATTAAAACTCCTACAGCTGACTTCAGTTAATTAACCGGCGCTGGTGGGTTCTTTTAATCATAAAAACCATCCACCACCAGTCACCAGCAGTCCTCCTGCCTGTAGGATGTGCTGAGATCTGATCGTGTAGTCCGTATAGGTCTGTTTATCTGTTTATTATAAGTCTGTTTACCTGTTTATTCCCCTGACAACGAGTAAATACCCCACTGGCTCTTCCATTTGCTCTGTTCGGTATCATGGGGGCTAGCTAGCGCAACCAACGCTGACCAAAAAGGGAATCGTATCTCACTCGCTCAATCGCTCGCTCGCCTGTGCTCTAAGCTGCTCGAGTCTGTCCTGCTGTCTCACTATGACTCACATGCTGTTTGGCATCGCGTTCGCCAGCGAAAGTGTCAGCTGTTGAGTTGTCTCCAAGCAAACCGCAAACCACCACGCCACTCACTCAGTGTGAACCTGCCACCCTCCGAACACAATTTTAGTTGCCCAAAGCCTCCCAGTTAGTTTTCTGTTGAAAGAATTGCACAGGTTTTTAGGGAATAACTTGAAGGCAGCCTCAAATACAAACCCCTATTTGTATTGTCAAGGAAGCGAATATTTCAGTCTCACTTTGAAGTAGTCTCCAGCGATACACCAACAAGTGGCACAGCAATGCGATACAAGGCTTACATATTCACCAGCAAGGAATCAGGGCCCAGTTAGGAGCCTCTTCTTGGGAACATTCTTTCCCAAACCCACCAAATCCCACACAAGGTCACTATTTTCAACACATACGTAGTCTTCTCTCATAGAAGTCTTCTCTCATACAGGTCTTGCTTGACACATACTGCCTCCTCTTCCTGTTGTAGCTCAGGTGAATCACTGATTTTTGAAGGACATCCTCTGTGTTTGTCAGTAATATATAGTATCTATGGTAGCAGATTGGTCCTATTATGTTGTACATTTCATACAGTGATATTGCTGTATTCTTTGAGATGTCTTCTAGATTGTGTTATGTCTGCTAAGTAAAGACCGGTAGACAAAACAAAACCAAATAAGTTGCTAAAAGAAAACAAAGGTTGTTAAAGTGGTGGTTTGACATATCGATGGTTCTCGGGCATCACTTGCGCTTATTTAAATGAAGACTGTCACCTCAGGAGGTAGGAATGGTCCAGCTGTTTGTCATTTTCATGTCAAAAATGCCGTGAGCAATCGATTATGGCCGACGCACCTGTGGCAGAGAGAGAATTGATCCGTGCGGACGAATGTCCTCCCCAAGGGCCGCCGGGTTCGACCATATGCTGACTGCAGCACTCGGGAGCTCTTTTTATTTTTTGGCGGGCGAGGACGGCAGCGTTTTTAGGAGGGGGTGGGGGAGAGTGGATCTCGCTCACCTGACCTCTACGCCAGCTGCAGTGTCCGGACTCACCTCCGCGTGGCCTCACCGCACAGATGGCCGCCGGAGCCCTTTTTGTTTTCATCGCTTCGTCAACTCCTCGACTTATTTACATCTTCACATCTCACATAAATATTTGCATTTTATTCAAAGAGCCGCACAGCACAGCTGTGCATGTTCATCAGGATGTTTGTGTTGCCTTAGCATCAAGCCCCATGACCTGAGTGCTGTTCGAACTTTACTTTTCTGGTGGTGTAACAGACGAGCTGGGGGAAGATGCACCAGAGAGCAACACACACTTTTCTCCGAAGGGGTGTTTATGTAAATCACTGCTCGCCGGGTTGGATATTTGTTGAGATTTGTTGTCGTTTCTTTTGAGACATTCGCACACGTGATGGGCTTTTTGGTCTTTATCCATTGCTGATGATTAGTCACCAGTCTGAGCCCCCCGAGGACTTCCACCGACTCGCTCAAGACGCTCACGCACCCTGGAAGCATTATGGCTCCGACAAGAGGCTCATCTGATAGTCAATGCAGCTCAAACTCCCCTCCCTGATAAAGACATTCGTCATGCTTGTTATAACTATGAAGCACTTAGTCACGCAAGCACATGAGCATGGGCACTAGCGCACACACACACACACACACACACACACACACTCACACTCACTCACTTACACACCACACACACACTCGCACTACACAGTCTTACATTAATATAATATAAATATAATATTCTCATATGAACACACACCCTCACTGGTGACTCTTAAAACCCCTTCCCTGCACTCTCGTGTTCAACATGTGCTGTAGTTGTGCTCTAACCACTAACACCTCTGACCCTTCTCCTCTCTTTGTCCGTCCCTGCTGACACCTAACAGTGGACAGAGGTGAGCTGCATGGTGTGTGTGTGTGTGTGTGTGTGTGTGTGTGTGTGTGCGCGTGCATGCAATGTCCTGTGAGAGAGTAAGAGAATGAGTGTGTCTTTTCAGACATCGCGTTTGCCTGTTTTTATGTATGTGATCAAAGAAAATACGTAGAGATAAATTACTTTCTGTGTGAGTTTCTGGGTGTGCTTAAAGGCAGTGGCGGATGGTTAGTATCTGTGTGTGTGTGTGTGTGTGTGTGTGTGTGTGTGTAGTATTCTGCAGAGCCAGTGGTAACATACTGTAATGGACCCAGTGAGAGCGCAGTCGTATTATTGTTGTTAGGGGATATAGCTGTGATTGGAGTGAGCATAAATATCCGTAGCAATGCGCACTGGCCATATGCCTGTGGAATACTGAGCCCTGTCTCTATTCTTTTCCCATCTGCAGCTGCTACGCCATGGAAAAAAAAATCAGGTACGATGACCAGTCTGTGCACTAACCCACACCTACACACACAATTGCTGAACACAAGGTTTGATGACTGGGCATAGAGATGACTGTAATGTGAAAGAAGTCATTTGAGAAAAAGAATTAATTGGGAAACATGGTGACACAGATGTTAAAGTGTTAATATTTAGTAAGTGTTTTTATTCATTGTTTTAGGAAGGTTTCTGTCCTGATATCCTGAAATTCATTCCGAATTGGCCACCCAGGCTATTTAACATATTGGTTTTACAACAGAACATCCTCAAAAACAGTGCAACCGGAAAGTTCAATCAATTTAATCCATTTTAAGATGAGTTTGAAACATAGCAAAATGTGGAAAACTTGAGTCTGAAAACTTTCCGGTTGCACTGCCAGTTTATATTAGAGTCAGCTGTGCTGTGGATGTTTGCAAAGCAAGTGGGTCATCAAATCAACCTCCTCAATCCTTTTTAAGAGACTAGCTACTTGCCAAGTTGAAACACAGGACACTGGATAGTATGACTTCATTATTTCTGCAGATAACCTATTAATGTGCACTTTTTAATGTGTTATATTTGTAGAGTTCGAATCCTCCCAAGTTACCGAGAAGAAGAGGACAGTCTATCAGATGGCTTTGAGTAAGTCTGTCTGTGACATTCCTGTGGCTATGTGGTTTTGGACTAGTTTCCCAAACAGCCAAAGTCCCTATATTAGATTGATACAAAAAAGTAGTTCTTCAAATGTAGACAAACTTGGCCCAGGTTCTAGGAGTAATCCTGCATTTAGCAAAACAGCTCTTTGGAAACATTTTTTGTGTGTGAGTTCCTAAAATCCAGAGAGTCACTTTGTCTTGTCTGTTCCTCAGATAAACTGGATGAGATTTTGGCTGCAGCTCAACAGACAATCAGCACCAATGAGGGGCCGGGGGTTCGGGCGCAGGGGTCAAAGAGAGAGCGAGGCCGCAGCTTTTACGGCAATGAGGTATGCATGTATAATGTATATTTTTACATATATTTACATAATGCGGCCTATATGTAGTGCTCTGTGTATGTGTGTGTGTGTGTGTGTGTGTTTGTGCGTGTGGTTGTGTATGTATGTCAATGTATGTGTGGCGAAGTTCCATTTAAACTGCATAATGTATGTGTGTGTCTATGATTCCAGAACACTGAATCACATGAGCTGTGTAAACACAAACTCAAACTGAACTCAATTATGGCTCTAATGTCTCACTTACCCCTATTTGAAAGTGCATTCATAAACTCTCCATATCATTTTAATTGTCTGTGTGGGCAAATCTTCACCACAAGGGAGCAGTAATTCACATATTGGTAAAATGATATTTGAGTAGTCTGATGTTATCCACTGTGGTGGTGGTGTGTGGCACTTGTTGAAATTCAAGCCCATTACTGGTGATATAATGCAGGCTCTGTCTGTCTGTCTGTCTGTCTGTCTGTCTGTCTGTCTGTGGTATGACTGTGCTTCCCTCCTCCTCTCGCTCTCCTTATGCAGCCAAATTATGACCAGTCGGGGATGGGGATGATGTCGTCTGGGGCAGGGCTTGGTTATGACCGGGGCCAGTTTGCCTCTGGCCACGCCCCTCCTCACGGTATGCTGCGACAGAAGTCCATCGGTGAGACTGTCCGACCTCCCAGCTGTCTGTCTGCCTGTCTGTTTGTCCGCCCCACCTCAAGCCTCTGTCTGCGCAACCTCCGCGTGCCCTAGTCCTCTTTCTCTGTGCAGTAGCGGCGTCTGGGGGCTATAGCACATGTAGCGCTAAAAAAAGGGATAGCAGGTTGTGGCATTATCTGTCTTGCTCTAGAGTGAGTCTTTAGCTTCAGCGGAGTCAAATCTATGCTTAATGTGTGTTTGAGTTTCTGTGTGTGTCCAGTGACTGACAATTGACAGTGCCATTCGGTGTGTGCAGGGGTAGAATAAGCTCATCTATTTAGACAAGAGAAGTAATGCAGCTACCCTGGAATAAGCAACAAGTGTCCATGTTCAAGTCTCCATACTAGAACTATGTAGTAGTGGACAATTTCATGTCAATTAAGTTAGTTATGTTTGAGGAAATTAAATGGTGAAACATTGATGTTGGGCAGGCAAATGATATCATTCTCATGAAACATAACACATAAGATGAAAGCACATCTTTGAACATGACCAGGCAGACAGACCAACTTCAAAATGGACACTCTCACTTGTACCCTGATGGCATGTGTTCTTATGTCAATCATTTCAGACTCACAGTCAGAATTCTCCTCTCATTTTTTTGCGCATGCCATCTACCAGGTGCCCTCCTCTCCACATGTTTCCATGTCCCGTTCATATAAACTCTCTCCCTCTTCCATGTCATCTGTTCACAGGCTGCTCTGTCCATCATGTGGCCTTGTTCTCTCCATCATTGTTCCACTCTTTTCCTCAAGGTGAATTCATCCTCTCATCATCAACATCTCCCCCTCTGACATCTTTCACTCAATCTACTGCTCCTATGACTCCTCCATCCCTCCCCTTCTTCCTCCCTCTATTTTTCTCTTTCTTTCTTTCTTTCTTTCTTTCTCTTTCTCCCTCTTTTTCTCCTTCTCTCCGCCTCTCTTTCATCTCTCCTTTTCTCCTACTCCCTGTAGGGGTCCCTGAGGAAGAGAAGTCGTACCTCCATCCTCCGGGCATGAAGTTTGCGCGCAGCTTATCCGTCCCTGGCTCAGACGAAATCCCCCCACCCCCGACCACGGCTCCGCCCGACCCCCCCTTCTCCTCGGCACCTCCCCTCGGCTGGAGGGGCAAGACCGCCCAGCAGTCGTCCGCCGTGTCCGTGTCCCAGTCCACCGCCACCTCCGCACACTACCAGCTCTACCAGCAGTCCGGTTACACCGGCAGGGACAGGGGTGGCGGAGGCCCACCGCCTGACCACACCGCCGCCTCCTACGCCCACCAGGCACCCACCAGGACCGCCTCCCGAAAGGTGATTGGCTACCCAGGTGAAGTGGGCGGGGTGTCGGGGGCCGGGGGTGCTGCCGGTATGGGCATGGGTGGAGGGAAAGCGGCGGGCTTGAGGAGGGGTTACAGTAATGCCGTGCCCCCGACCAGCATCGCCACAGTGATGCCCCAGCAGCAGATGCAGGCATCCCAGGGCCAGCCACGGGGTCCTGGGGACCAGCGAGGGGCCGCCGGCGCAGGGGGTGGCGGTGGGGTTGGAGCAGGGGCGGGCGGTGGCGGTGGTGGTGGCGTGCCGAAGGGCGGCGCCCGGCGGGGGAAGGGCCCTCTGGTCAAGCAGTCCAAGGTGGAGGACATGCGCTCGGCCCAGCTGGCGGCCCTGGGAGGGAAGGGCTCGGTGGAGAAGAGCTCCATCCCCATCCCCACCATCATCGTCAAGGCGCCCTCCACCAGCAGCAGCGGCCGCAGCAGCCAGGGCAGCAGCGTGGAGGCCGAGCCTCCCCAGGGCACCTCCGCAGATGCCGACGGCTCTCAGCCCCCGCCCGGAGCGGCCCCGCCACCCCCGGCCGTCACCCCCGCCCGCTCCCCCGTCCACGCCAGCTCCGCCACCCCCCTCCATGCCCCCGGCTCTGCCCCCGTCGCTGCCCTCCATCCGGGCACAGGACAGCATGGACTTCACCAGCCAGTTCGGCGCCGCCATCGTCGGGGCGGCCCGGCGTGATCGCGAACGCTTCCACGAGGCACGCCGGAAGAGTGCCTCCTTCTTCCTCTCGGCCGAGGAGGACGTCGGGGGTGCGATGGTTGGAGGAGGAGTAGCAGGAGGAGGAGGCGGAGTGGGCGCTGGAGGAAGAGTGGGAGCTTCCCAGCAGCATCAGCTGGGCGCCCAGCCCACCCCCCGCCTGCGCCCGTCCAAGTCCATAGACGAGGGCATGTTTTCGGGCGACACCTTCATCCACCAGGCCCGCAGCATGCCGCCGGCCTTCGGGCTGCCCGAGTACTCTACAACCGCCACGGGGCAGATGGGCGACTACCAGCCCAAGTCGGTCCCGGTCGACTTCTACGGTGCCGGCATTCGGACTCAACAGCAGCAGCTGCAGCAGCAACAACAACAACAGCAGCAGCTGCAGCACACCACCACCTTCATCCACCCGCTGACGGGGAAGGTCCTGGACCCATCGTCGCCGCTGGGCCTAGCCCTGGCCGCCCGGGAGCGCGCCCTGAAGGACGACAGCCGCATGCGGCGCGACCGGACGGCAGGCGGAGGAGCCGAGCACATGTTCACCCGGCAGCTGTCCAGCGTGGGCGTGTACCCGTCCGCCAGCCCGGCGGCCTCATCCTCGACGCCCTCGCACTCCTCGGGCACCTCCTCCTACCTGGTCACCTCGTCCTCGCTGGCGGCCACCACCACGTCCACGCGGCCGCCCTCGCCCAGGATCCTGCGCTGGGGCGAGGACGGGTCCGGCTCGGATCGCGAGCGGGAGACCAGCGGACCGGCGGGAGGTGGAGGAGGTGGAAGCGGCGCCGCGCCTCGTGAAGGGTTGCGAGTCCGCTTCTCGGAAGACAAGACGGTCCACACGCACCACTACCAGGCCCAGCAGCAGCACTACCAGCCCAGCTACAAGGAGCGGGAGCGCCAGCGCGAGAGGTCCCGGGAGAGAGACGCGGAGCGGGCACAGCGATCGCAGACGCCGCCACAACAGCAGCAGCAGCAGTTACAACAACAGCAGCAGCATCAGTTACAACAACAGCAGCAGCAGCAGGCATCCCAGCAACCACGGCGGCCGTCCTTCCTGCGCATGGAGAGCGAAGCGGGCTCCTACATCCTGTCTCTCACACCTCCCTCCCCACCAGCTGTGACCAGCCAGACCCAGGGAGGAGGAGGAGCGGGCGAACGGGGCACCGCTGCTGCCGCCGGTGGCTCTGGCATCATGGTCCTCCCACCCCCCGCGCCATCCGTGGATGCCGACGACGAATTTGTGTTCGCCGACCCACTGCCTCCGCCATTGGAGTTCGCCAACAGCTTCGACCGGGGCATCCCGTCGAGTGGCATGAGCGCCTACGCCAGCCTGGTGGCCAACAGCATGGTGTCACGGCAACAGCAACAGCAGCTGCACTTTCAACAGCAGCAGCACCTCCAACAGCAGCAGCATCACCTCCAACAGCAGCAGCAGTACAGCGTCCCCCAGCCCCCTCCGCCACCACCGCCTCCTCCACCTCCTCCGCCCCCACCACCCCAGAAGGAGTCCTACATCCTTACCGGCTACTCACCGCACACGCCCCTGCCCTCCCCCCAGGCTGGAGACTCTACCACGTCCAGCCTCACGTCCTATGACAGCGAGGTGGCCAACTTGACTCAGTCGGCCCCCTCGCCCTCCTCCCCCCACATCCAGCACCCGGCCTCCCCGTCCCACGGCCACTCCCACACCTCCCACTCCTCGGCCCTCCAGCCGTCCGGTCCTCCTCCCCCACCCAGCGTCTCACCTCCACCTCCTCCGACATCGACCTCCGCCTACCACCACCACCGGTCCTACGGCCTCTCCCAGACACAGGCACAGCACCACCTGTACAACAGCACCCACTCGTTGACGGGACGGGCCTCCTCCCCCACCCCTCCACCCCAGTCCATCAGCACAGTTCCTCCTCCACCCGCCTACCGAAGCCCGTCGCCCGTGCCCACGTCTGCATCCTCTGCTGCCCACAGGGGCGTCTCGCTGGCCACTGCTACCGCCACGTCCAGCGCCGCCTCCGTGACCAGCTCCGCGCCGAGTGAGCGCCCGGCCACGGTCTCCACAGTGGCCACGGGCGGTGGGATCCGACGGGGGTCTGACCACCGGACACCCACAGTTGCCTCCACCACATCCTCCAAGAGCGTCGGCGAGTCGCAGGAGACAGTGGTGGACTCGGGCATCGAGGAGCTGGACAGCCGCAGTAGCAGTGACCACCACCTGGACAGCATCCTGGCCATGAGCCGCGCCGAGAGGCTGGAGCGGGGCGGCGGTGTGCTGCCCAGCGAGAGCGACCGCACCAGCACCGACCTGCTCGAGTCCTACATGAGCTACCTGGATGGACAGTCCTTCGAGATGCACAACACCAAGACGGCCGCCAGCGCTGCTGCTGCCGCGTCCACCTCAGCCGCTTCTAGCGGCTCGGCCGTCTCCACCTACCCCAAAGTGCAGCGCTACCGCGAGGGCGTAGCCCGCCGGCAGACCAGCACGGCACCCGCTGCTTACCGTCGCCGCGAGCAGCGCCAGGAGGAGGATGACGATGACGAAGAGGCAGAGGCGGAAGCGGCAGCGGCAGAGCGGCAGGCAGAGGAGGACAGCTACCGGCTGCGGGAGTCGCAGAACCTCAGCCGCTCCTCGATGCTGTACTACGAGAGGCCCCGCACACCCGAGATGAAGTCCATGTGGGGCGACGGGACGCAGATGTCCACAGGGGCCTCCGGCAGGGACGAGGGTGGAGCGCAGAGCTTCATCGAGGGGCGCAAGATGCACCCGCCCATGTCCGGCATGAAGGCCAGCATCATCAATGAGCTGAGCAGCAAGCTGCACGAGAGGAACAAAGGCATTGAGAGCTGGGGCAGCCAGAGGTCACTTGCCAGACACAGGTAATTGTCTGTGTGTGTGTGTGTGTGTGTGTGTGTGTGTGTGTGTGTGTGTGTGTGTGAGTGTGTGCGTGTGAGTGTGTGTGTGTGTGTGTGTGAGTGTGTGTGTGTCATGGTGTGCCTGTGAGTACTGCTGACACAGTGGGCTGTGGAATAAAACATGACTGAGGCAGTAAAGCATTTGTTATGTTACTCTCAGTGCAGCTTGTTTATGTGCTTGTTTATGTTCTCTGTGCTTTGTGTGTGTGTGTGTGTGAGAGGGAGTGAACCATGGCAATACTGATTTTTCTCAAGACTATTGAGGCATTTGTAGCCATGTGAATTTATGGTTTCTAAGAGCAATCACAGTGTGTTTAGAGCAGGATTGAAGGACACGTATGTTTTATTCACATCTAGCTCTTGAAAAGAAATCCCTGGTTTCAGAACTCAGGCTTGTTCCTTGATCGATTCAATTCAGTTCAACTGTATTTATGTTCAAGAAAATTTAAAAACGGTTTCTAGATGCTTAACAGAAATGAGATCCGATACCTCTAAAGCAAGTACTACTAGAAGATACTGAAATGAGGTGGGGTTGGCAAGAGGTTTGAAGGACAAGAAAGAAGCAGATGAATTCATACACACACCAGGACACATTAAAACCCTTTAACTGGCACACCATGATAAAAGTGAAAATTTTGTTTTTGTTTGTTTTATCTTGCTCTATTAGGCTGTAGTATAAAAAAACTGTGATTTTTTTCAAAGTATATAAGTATAAGTATATATACTCTTTCGATCCCGTGAGGGAAATTTGGTCTCTGCATTTATCCCAATCCGTGAATTAGTGAAACACACTTAGCACACAGTGAACACACAGTTAGGTGAAGCACACACTAATCCCGGCCCAGTGAGCTGCCTGCAACAACAGCGGCGCTCGGGGAGCAGTGAGGGGTTAGGTGCCTTGCTCAAGGTCACTTCAGCCATGCCTACTGGTCAGGGTTCAAACCGGGAACCCTCCGGTTACAAGTCCGAAGCGCTAACCAGTAGGCCACGGCTGCCCCACCCTGGGACCCTCCCATTCAATTTCTATGAACCTCTACCAAACGGTTGAGGCCCCAGTTTATGGTAAAAGTCAGTTATCTGAAAAAAGTAGTATTATCTTGTAGCCCTGGTCCCAGAGTTTAAGAAAAAATCATGTTAACAAGAAATAAACTCATTCCCACTGTACCTGGTAGACCACTTAAGTAAATCCCCCATTGAAATGAATGGGATTTTATGGATTTAGGTGAAGAAAATGTATACATAATACATTTTGGCCTGGACCATGAAGAGAAAAATTATTCAACTATATAAACAATATATTTTCTGAAAGCGTATACTCTCAGGATGTGATCTAACATGACATGAAACTTGTCCTACCCTCCTCATTAGTATGTTGCCCAAACATAACACATTGGGTATTAGTAAATTAAGCATATTGCTGATACATTTTGGGCTGTATCTTGAAGGAAAAACAAATTAAACCACCTAAACCATATATTGTCTGAAATCATATACCCTCAAGATGTGAACTAACATGGGTTTTGACATTTGTCACCCGCCTCATCACATGATAGCCTAAAACGGTATTAGCCATATACACTATTTACCAATACCCAATATATTATGTATGGGCAACATACTAGGAGGATACTATGAGGAGGATGGAACATGTCTCATGTCTTGTTAGATCACATCCTGATGGTCTAAGCTTTCAGAAAATATATGGTTTATATAGTTGAATCAGTTTCCCCTTCATGGTACAGACCAAAATGTATTGAATTGCATTGAATTGCATACTTAAGCATATTTGATATATTTCATGCTTATATGCTTTTTACACATATATATGCTGTGTTTACAGTAGTAGTATACATTTAAAAACAGTATATAATGCTTAATATAATGAATTCATCAACTGTTTGGTTGAGCATGTTTTCAAAAAATTATTTAACCATGAAAAAATATATATTTAATATAGTTAATACATGTGTTATTCCACTTCATTTTAACATAATAATGAAGAAAAAAAGTCTTACTTTTGACTTGGTAGATGTGACTCCACAAAATATGGCCGAAATTGTGTAAATTAATTTCTTAAATCGCGTATGATGACAGTATCCAAACATGAAGGGGGTGAAGAGGCAGACAGTTGTGGGTTGCGACCCCTGGTTTAGACTTTAAGATGGAAAGGGTGAAGGGAGTAATGGCTTCAGCTGTTTTTTTAAAAAAAATGTCAGCATTGTATACTTCAGGGCAGTCTACTGTATACTAAATGACAGTCAGTGGAGGCACTTTAGTTTGCCCTGTAAATAGATAAATATTAGCCTACTGTTTTCAGCTAATGGAATTGCTAATGTGTTATTGTTGCAATAATGTAATGTTTTGCGTAATGTTTGTCTTATCTTCATGTTATAAGGTTCCCCATAGCCCTGCTACTGTGTTATCAGAACCACTGTTAAATTGTTTAGTGTCTGTTTATTATTGTGTCAGTGGCTGGAAATGTGTACTTTATTTGTCTGTAAGGTGTGTGCATATTGCAGTCGAGTGTGTTTGTTGTGTCTGTGCTTAAACTCTGCCTCTCTTTTTGTGTCCTCCCTCCCCCACCAACTGTGTGTTTGCGCTTACTCATCCCCAACATCTGTCTGTGTGTCAATCACCTAGACACAGGTAATGTGCCCAGAGACCGTGCACTCTTTACTTACAGTCTCATGTCTATCTGTCTCCAGCTCTGCCATGTCTCATGCTCGACTTCACCTCCTTCCTTCCTCCCTCCCTCAGGTTCTCCGAGGACTCCACGGCTGCCCTGAGCCCTCCCTCTGTCCGGTCCCCGTCTCCCTCCCCCATGTCGCACTCCCAGCCGTCCCTGGCCCCCTCCCCAACCGCCGGCTCCCAGTCGGGTCACTACTCCAGCTGGGCGCGGTCACCTTCGCCCCAGCCCCCGTCCGGCGCCTCTGGCCTCTCACAGGCGGCCCCGGCCCGCTCCCATTCGCCCGTCTCCCCCAGCGCCTACTCCCCGTATCCGACGTCCCCCAAGCACCGGCCCGTGTACCGCACCAAAGCGCTGGAGTTCCAGTTCATCCCTAGTCGGGAGCGCAAGGGCGACGTCCAGCAGCGGCGCCGCGCCCCCAGCCCGCTCATCTCGCCATCGGAGCGGCCCAGGCTGGGCCCACCGCGGCCCTCCTCGCTGCCCATCCTCCCCACCACGCCGCTCTACAGCAGCCTGTACGACCTGCGCGGCTCCATCACGCCGCCGTCGCCCGCCAACCCGCTGGGCGATCCCTACTTCTCGCCGTCGCCGCCCCTCTTCGCCCAGTCGGGGGCGCCGCCGTCCAACGCCTCGCTGGTGGTGTCGCGCTCGCTCTCGCCCACGCACTTCCTCTCGGGGACGTCGTCACCGCCGCTGCACCCCATACCGCCCCCCACATGCCTCAGCTACCCGCACCTGCCGCCCCCCTCGCCCTCCAAGCCCTTCGCCTCCAAGCCGCTGCCCTACTGGACCAAGTACGACGTGGCTGACTGGCTGGGCTACCTGAACCTGGCCGAGCACCGCGAGCGCTTCCTGGACAACGAGATTGACGGCACGCACCTGCCCTCCCTCACCAAGGAGGACTACCTGGACTTGGGGGTGACCCGCGTGGGCCACCGTATGAACATCGAGAGGGCACTGCGCCGCGTGATGGACAGGTGAGAGAGGTGAGAGATAAGGCAGATAGAGAGAGAGAGGGAGGGAGAGGGAGAGAGAAAGATGGTGCAGAGAGAAAGATGGTGCAGTTGTGTCTGCCAAGGCATACCTCCCAATTCCAGACTACTCAACTCTTGGCGACATGCATGATTGATCTTTGCACCAAAGTGTTGAAAAAAACCAGCGAGACAGAAAGTGAGAGCATGCAAAGAGATTGAGATATAGAGGTACAGCTTATCAAACACAAACCCTGCTTTACCTTTTTTTTTACTCTTTTGAAGGCTCTCCAGCAGTCCCTTCCCCATCTCTGTTCTCTCTCCTCGTGATGGACAGACAGAGAGACGGAGGGATGAGGGAATGAGAAGCTGAGGCGGAGTACAAAAAAGAACAATGAAAGTGTGTGTGTGTGTGTGTGCGTGTGTGCGTGTGTGTATGTGAGTGTGTGAGGGAGAGAGAGAGTGAGAGAAAGAGAGAGTGAGACATCGAGAAAGAAAGAAAAAGAAAGCAGAGGCAAGAAGAGACTCAACCACTGCTGCTATCAAAGGTGAATTTTCAAATGGTACGGCCTGGAGTGTAAGGACTTCACCATCAACAGACATCACATGCATCACAACTGAGGATTGGATGGCTAAAGGGCTGAAGATAAATAAATATATGTGAATATGGCCAGGGTATACACTCAAATACACCTAAATGTGTAAATGCACACACACACACACACACCCACACTCTGACAAGCACGTGCCTCACAGCAACACATATACCGTAAACACTATCCGTATACCCCCCCCCCCCCCCCCCCCCACACACACACACACACACACACACACACACACACACACACACAGACACATAACTATACAAGCACATTCACTAAGAAAAATATCCTGAATGAACAAAAGGTAATTCATGACCAACCATGACCAAAATAACAGGCAACTTGGTGAAAAAGAGCCAAAAATAACCGAAACAATCAATTACCTGTAAGCTTTTTTTTTTAGCTTTTGTGAATTAGAACGAGCAATTCAGAAAGAGTGTGTGTAGAAACAGAGGAGAACCAGGCTAAGCCTGTCTGCTCGTCTCTCCACACTACTGTCAGTGACTTTGAGTTTCGGTGCTTTATTTAGCCTCTGGGTTCATTTCTCAAAAGAGCCATCTCTACTGCGGATGAAAACTCTCAGCTTAATTCAAATCATCGAAGCTCGGTGCAAGCAAACACTATTGGCTGAGTCTTCAGTAGGAGTGGTTGCCATCGGCGATTTGTAGAGCCTTGTCACCCACAGAAGATAATCCATCCTGTGACGGCGACAGGTCTACCCAAGCCAGAGGTATGATTGGTGAAATGTGTACGTTGGAGCGGATGAAGACTTTAGAGTAACAGATTTTTAATCGGTGGCACTTACGCATGCACTTGTTAAGTAGGTTGGCTCGCTTCGCACTGTGGAGTGACCTGGGAACGCTGTGGGCTTGGCCAGAGTTTGCATCGCATCCGAGGGGGAACTCCGCCAGCAGCCAGGTTACCAAGTTACCCCAGCAGTTTGAAAAAAAGCCCAATCCCTCCCTTGTCCTACACCCCACCCTACCCCACCCCTTTGTAATAGTGTGAATGTGATTGGTGGAGACGTGTTTGGTAGGAGTCAGCATGATTGATTATTTTGTTCTTACCTCACCACTGGGGGGGGGGGATCTTGGTGTCCACAGAGAGAGACCTCTGGGTTCTGTTGTATTTCGCTACAGCTTCTTAATCATCTTACAATGACATATATACATATATAAATATATATATATATATACAGACTGGTCACTGTATTTCAAATCTGTAGCAAAAATAAGTGCCCAGACCAACAGTAGATCATACACACATACATGCACACACTCACACAAACACAATCTTACAGGAGACAGACACCAAATGTACAGAACAATTAAAACAAAACCTTCCACATACAGTATACTACACACACACATACATTCACACACTCACATACACAATCAATCTTTCGTATATTAGAAATAATGGGACACCTTCAATGTCTGTATGAATCATCACTGACATGGACATTGAAAAAAATCTATTCTGTAAGATGAGATGTAACGTTGTACAAAAAATATACTATAAGAATTGTCAAACTTTTTACAAGAGACTTGAGGAACTGAACTGACTGACTGCTAGACCAACAACTCCAATGCTACCATAGGGGTGGGTGGGGTGGGAGTGGGGGGGGGGGGGGTGGTCACAGTCCCATTTGGAAGAACAAGTGAGATGGAGAGGGGGAGGGGAGGAGGAGGAAAGAGTCAAAACTGCCTAAATCTCTCTCTTTCCCGTCCCGTTCCTCCCCTGCCCCGGGACAATCCACATGGCACTTTTTCTACAGAAGCAGAGGAGGAAGAGGAAGGCTGCAAAAGGGATGCGCACTCACATCTGTTTTAATACGACAATTGTTATTCTAACAATTTTTAAACTTTGAGAAAAAAAATGGTATGGAATACTGCTATTGATATAGAGAATTATTGTTATTATTGCTGCCATTAATATCACTGGCCTCGTTGTTATCACCTTAATCTTTCGTCTTTTCCCCCTTTTTTGCTGTCCGAATTCCACTGTGTTGTCCATGGTAAGGCTATGGACATGTCATGGCAGAGATTTCAAGTGGTGTGAGTTTTTGGGATGAAAGCTGTGTGCTGAACATTGCTTACTGCTCCATTTCAGCACCTCGATATCCACATCTTGAGATTTCCATTCGTGTTAAGCTGCATTTCCTTTAACACTAATCTGGTTCCCTGTATCATAAACCAAGGAGGTCCTCACTCTGGACTACTCAGCCACCTTGTGCTTACATCAATCAAAAATGTAGAGCTCTTCATATTTCAAGTCACCACTGATATGTTTTTAATGCAGTGACTATCACTTGCAGGGAAGTGGACAAAAAAAAGATGGTGAGAAGGGCTTTAGTTTGGCTATCTCTGGAACTTTCCATGTGTCATCCTGTTGGTGCTCTGCCCCTCTATCTCTCTCTCTCCCTCCCCTCCTCACCACATCACTCACACTTGCTGAAATCAATACAAAGGGCTCCTCCATCCCTACACCATGACCAGCTTAGCCCATCCCTGCTCTGTTGATGACCATCCTCCTCATGACTCATTTCTTCTCTCTCCATCTCTTTTCCAGAAACCATATATTTGGAGCCATCCTTCTGTTCTGTTCCTTTCCTTTGCTTGGCATAAATTGCGTTCTTCTAGCCTTCTCACTCATCAGTGGAGTTCTTTTGCACACCAAAACCACTAAAGAATATTTCGTCCACCGTGCTGAAATGAGGATCCATGTCCTCACTGTTTTTGTTACCCCTTTCTTTTTTCTTTGCAAATTTGGCTCATTTGTCAGTGTGATGACAGCAAGGACAGTGAAACACATGATCATCCTAAACCTACTACTTAAAAAAAAAAAGAATTCAAAAGTTCTAAACAATCTCTGTCTTCCAGCTACTGTTTAAACATGGAGAGAAAAAAAAAAAGATTGATTTGTTATTTATTCAGAATGCTTTCTACACAATCTGCCCCCCGCTCTTTCTCCGCCGCTGCCCCCCTCCCTCCCCCAGTCTCCCTCTCTTCCATGGCTTGCGTTGCTCCGCAGTTGCCTCGCCCCCCTCCCCCCTCCTTGTCTTTTTCGACACAACCGCTCACTGCCACCTCCTGTGAGGGAGACCCAAACGCCTCAGAGGCTCGGCCGGTGGCCCGTGCCGAGTCCTTAGACCTGCTCCATCCCACTGTGAATTTTTTGCTGTACCCCATCTGCATGGACAGAGATTCTGACTGGGCCACCTTCTTTTTGGTGACGGGGGCGACAGGTCACTTAAGTGCTCTTCCGGGCACCCAAGTGGTCTGTGCCCAAGTACACAAGGTTGAGGAGGGGGAGGAAACAAAAAAAGGAGGAAAGTGGAATGAATGAGATGGCTGGCCAGGAGGTGTAGAGAGCATCTGTTTTTGTTTCCTTTAAAGAAAAAAATGAACTATGAAGAGAAGAGAGATTATTTACAGACTATATATGTATATGTGATCTACATATACACACATTCATATACGCATATATAAGAATTAAAAATGTTTTAAGATATGAATAAATTATTAGTTATAATAAAGATGCAGGAATAATTCTGTGAGTTGTTACAGTGTGATGCTTCCAGACGAGCCTGCTTCTTTCCCCAGGGAACGTGTTTTCTTTCTGTTTGGTGCGACTTCCAATACAGAGTGTACTCAGCAAAACATCTGATTTTCTGGTTTGTTAAGTGGTATTATAGTGCAAGACTGATGTAAATTACAGTGCATGACTACAGCAGCTCTTGAGTGCTCTTTAAAGGTGTCTAGCCTTTTTCATATTACACTGATCTGATCACACTGTTGACGTGCCAGACTTAAATGCACTTAATCAAAAGAAATTGGGATAATAGACTATACAGCAATATGCATATATCGTCACTGTTTGTTTATACATCTTCACGATGCAGTGACCTCTGCATTTGTACATTCACCAATACAGTGATTTGGTCAAAACATTGTAACTGGGAGTCATGAGCAACTCCCCTGGCCCAAAATACACTGCATTTGCAAAGCCAAGTGTCCATGGTCATTTGGTGCTACAACATAAGAATTACTTCTACTCATGTGGTCAATTTAATATGGCTTTTTAATCGCTCAGCAATGAAGCCTGTTCACAAAAAGGTCTGTAGTAAAAACCTTTTCAGCAAAAAATTTTACACTACCATGGTTTTTCTTGGTATTGCTCCAAAGGCCGGGTTTCCCCCATAATTTCTTCCTTCATACCTGCAAACTCAGAAGGGCTGAAAAAGGTGACATATTTCCGAAAGACGCCCCCCACCGCAGAAGATTTGAAAAAGATACATTTTAACACGTAAATGAAGGGACATCGGGATTAACAGACATTTCCATTACATACACATGGGTAGACCTGCAATAATGAATATTGAATATTATCATAGCCTATATTATAATAAACGTGCAGTAAGCAGAATTGAAATATGGCTGCATTTGACACTTTTACATGTTAAAATGACAGTCCTAACAGTGTCAGTGGCCTACCAGCTGTTTTGAGTTAAGGCCATGTTTAGCCTAATTGAATAACAATGATGGAGGAGATATTTTAATATAAAACACATTGCCCACCTTGGCCTTCATGTATGCAGCCAAAAACAGACCAAACAACATAAATGTTGACAATCTGTTCTTAAGCCTAATCCTTGAAAATCACTATGTGTTGATAGAAAGGGACTGTGGATGTCCATTTTCTGGTATCGGTTCTAGCATGTCTGGTTTATTAGTACCTCTTTTCAATCCATTATTATTTTATATTTTTTGTGTGAAGAAATACATCTATCCCTCATGTTATGTTGGTGTCTTTCTGCTTCTCTCGTGTCTACTGAGGTTGCAATGATCACATTCCGACTAAAGGGGCGGGTCTCAGCAATAGGTGCGTTATGTCAGTCTACTCTAGAAGCCTAGGTCTCGCTTGTTTACGTGCTAATTATCAAGAATTATGATCTATATGCTACACAGAAAACAAACAAATTAAACACCCATCACTGAGCAAGTCAAAATATTTTGCTAGGTCCACTTTCAGATTTGTTGCAACTAGGCCTACATTTGGTCTTGGAAAGGTCTGCGCTCCCTGAGAACGTCATGTCTAACCATCATCGACGCATGGAAAATATAATGCTAAATGAAATAACTCGTGAACAAACAATAACTTTCCAAGACAATATTAAACTATAAGCAGAGCTAAATTCACAATCGCGTTTTGTTTCGCAAAGCAATTCAAAACGGCCAGCTGCGAATTTGCGAATAAACACTTGTTAACCTCACCTCAGCAAGTCTTTCATTTAACCCACCGAGGGCAAGAGAAAAGTATCCTAACAATGATGTTTTACCTTGAGTTTATAGTCAGAGAGAGTGTAGCATGTGGCCCGTGTTTGTTAGCTAACATTTTCTTTTTTTCCTTGGTCATATCGCTGCTGCCATAGCAGGCAGGCTATGCGTAACAGAAAGTGAGAGATAAAGCCCGCCCTCAGAAACTGATAGGTAGGTCTTCAAAAAAATAGCACAAATAGAGGCTAATCACTTGCCTATCAATCTCGCATGAAATCGACGATAGTCTCACTCCAGACTATGGGCAGTAGGCTAAAGTGGGGCCTGATGAGAAATCACCCCACACAAATGTAGGCTACAAGGTTTTTTTGTCCATTAAAAATGTTAAGTCTTTACAGACAAGTCACAAGGCTATTAAGCTTTATTTGTATTACACCTTTCATACACAGAATGCAGCTCAAAGTGCTTTATATTTGGAGGAATATGACTTACTAATCCATGCATTATTTAAAATGTGTGCAAAGTTAAAATTTCCCTCACGGGATCAAATAGTACATACTTTAAATAGCAACATCTGCCCTATAGGCCTAACTGTTTGCAATGCACCAAATCCTCTTGTAAATAACACACACAAAAGGCACAATTTTAAAGCAATTTATTGTGTTTCATTATGTTGTTCTTACAGTAACATAGCAGAAAGACAAATTAAACACAACATTTCCATGACTACAACTAATGGCGGCCTTACATTGTACGATTTTGATCTGTTTTCACAGTCGGCGACTAAATGTCCAAAGTCGGACAGAAATCATGGGAGTTGTACTGGAATCGCGGCGCGCTCCCGTCAACTAGATCGTTAAGTGTAAGGTGCCAATCTGAGCGGTTGTAAGTCAATCGGAGTCAGTCCTTTTCTAGTTTTGCCATTACAACATCATACGTGTTTGATATTATCGCAAGTCTTTCTAGTCGGGGCTCATGCAAATACTGACATGAAGTATAAAAAACAATAGTGACCTCTCCAACACCAAACAGGAAGGGGCAAAGTGTAGGCGACAGCTGTAGCCTATAATTATTTGTTATTCTTATATTTGTCATTTCTTATACATATTTAGTCAGCTCTTCCACGTGACCGAACTCCAATAATATCTGTTAAGGATGTCACGCATGAAACAATGCTGCAGAAACTCGAAAATACGACTTTGAGTTTAATAGGCTATAATTTTCAGTTCCTGTTCATCTATTGCACGATGGGTAATCATTTAAAGGAATCTTGTTGCAGTCTTGTAAATAGTGACCCTGCAAGATCCCTAGTCATTGCAAAATCATAGTCTGACTTAAAACTCTACTTGTCTTTAGATGTGAGGGGGTCTGAGACTGTAGTCTTTCAAAAATCTTTTCCAAATCTTTCCAAAGTCTGTGTGAGGAAGGCTTTAGGGCCCGGACACACCAACCCGATTATTCACAGTGAAGTTAGCGCCCAGCAAACACACAACCTTTAGGGAAGGTTCCCTAAAGGTATTAGCTGCTACCTTCAGAGAACCTTTAGGGAACGGTCCTTCACGTGCAGCCAAAAGTGACTGCTACATTGCTTAGAGCTAAACCTTAAACACGTCACTGGTCACCCATTTAAAACTTAATACCAATTCACCATTTGCGTTGACTGATGTGTCTCCAGTTGAGATTCAATATTCACCTGAAAGAAACAACAATTTTGAGTGAGACAAAGCCACACATTTGAGAACGTATTCAATAGCTCTTCTGCAGTTTACAGCCACCTCAGGCTCCGCCATGTCAAGAGCGGAGCAGCACGTTATCCCCACAGTCATTCAGAGCCCAGTGCAAGACATCATTGAAGGCCTTGTAACGTTACAGTTGGTTTCCAATGCCATTAACGTTATAACAAATGCAAATAAACTCACCTCTGAACTAGTCAACTTCAGTGGGATACTGCCATCTGTAAATTTAAAGGGAGACCATTAGAACTCCGCCAAGAATTAAAACGAGGAAACACAAGCAGTCACCAGACATCTCCTCAGACTCTGCCATGTCAGGAGCAGAGCAGCACATCGTCGCCACAGAAATTCAGAGCCCAGTGCAAAGCATCATAAGAGACCATTACAAACTAATATAACGTTAATTTTAACTTGCCACTTGACGGCGTAATGTTCCCAAGGACACCCACGTTAGCCATGTGGTTTGTCCCGGTGTGAGCTTGGATTTAATACACTTCACAAACATACGTTAACGTTGCCTAGGGAACCTCTGGTGCTTACCAAACCAAGTAAATCACACATGTTTATCATGTCAGATAAGTACTGAAAGCACAATTTCTAAATCTTTATCGCCTACTTACCATTTAGCAGCAACAGCACATGCGTTCCATTCTCACTGAGACCAGCCACGAGGAGACGCGTCACACTTATACGTTCTTCTCGAAGGACCCTTAGCTATCCCCAGTTATCGCCTGCTTTGTTTAGCAATCGCCTGTGCAGAGAAATTATGACACAGACAAGAAGTTCGTCTGGGACTGAGTTCATCCAGGCTAGGAATCCATGGTTTCCTTTTCATCACCAGATTTCACAATCGAACACTGGATGGTGAAATGTCAGATGTGAGGACATCAAAGAATAGAGTGCTATTAGACAACAGTGTTTCCCAATCTTAGTTCTAAAAAAAAAGTTTTGTACAGCAACAAACACCACAACAGTTCTTCATTACCCTTAATAGACCTTCATCGTTATTGTAAGTATAAAAAAAGAGAAAGAAATTCCACCCACACTAAACAAAAAGATTGTAGGCCTAGGCCTAGGCTGCTTTCCAGTATTTTAAGTTAGCTGATCTGGATAGGTCTAGGCTGACTTTAGTAAGTGCATATAATTCAGAGGGTTTTATACTGTATTGAAAACGTGATTTTCATCCTGCACTTAAGCAATTGCATAACATTTTAATTTTATCAGGATAGATTGGCTTGCAGAAATGGCTATCCTACATAAAAGCAGAATATTTTCTAGGTTTAGGATTAACCCTAATAAAACTCACATACATAAGCCATTGCATTCATATTATGACCTAGGCCTAACTCTAACCTAAAATAGCCAGTCAGTCAGTAGGCTACAAGACAGTGATTTAAGTTGAAGAAGGCCGATCCCACTATAGTCAGCTCATGTTCATGCAGATGGTCTTATACAGTTTCATTCGTCTTATACAGTTTCTTATTTTACAACTTAGTGGTTTCCGTGTATTTTCCCCACGATGGAAATACTCATGTGGTGTGCTTCATCTTGAGGGTCTGAGGGTTTGAAGCACAAGTGCCTCTGATGAAAAAAATCCCTCCACCCATACCCCCTTTTTTCCATCAGAAATTCAGAAATAAATCCTTGTACACCAAAAATAGAGGCTGGATCCATTAAATTTACTCTACTCTACTGGAATTTTATCTTTATAATTTTTTGGGGACATAAAGGGTCTCTTTACACCATGTCACATTGCACAGCCCAAGAGAAATTCCCTTCTAAAGTTTCTCAGATGCAGAGATTACATTTCTTACATAATAAACATACCTTATATTATGGGTTTACACGCTTTTGAAGTATATTATAACCTATAGAAATAGAATTAACATGACTCTTTCTCTCTCTCTCTCTCTCTCTCTCTCTCTCTCTCTCTCTCTCTCTCTCTCTCTCTCACACACACACACACACACTCTGACCCCATTGCTACGTTGGGGTCTTTGCCAGCTACAAATTCTACAAATACCCTGGGGACAAAAAGTTCCAAGGCTACAGGATGGAATAATTTTCAAAATGCCGTCTGCGTATACTGAATCTTTTGTTCTACCAGTAGTGTAACAACTCCATCACATCACTCAGCCCTACCGGCCAGGGTCACTAGTTTGAAGGTGTAGTCTATAGGCTTGTGTAGACGCCATGGGCAAGGCCACCCTGCATTCATTAACAGTTCACAGAGAGCTGGAGCAAGAGTAGGGGAGGGTGGGTGGGACAGGAGGGGGGGCTGTTCAGCTCTCTGATACAGCGACCGAGAAGCCCTGTTTCCTGCAGCTGTTTTCTGTGAGAAAGGGAACGAGTGAGAGGGAGAGGAGGGAGAGAAAGCCACCTCACCAAACACCGAAGACAGGCCAAAAGGAGGGAGAAAGAAGAAAAAAAGAAAAACAAAACCACGGAAAAGTGTGTGAGAGACAGAAGGAGGGAAGAGACTGACCACAGGAGGGAAAAAAAGAGAGGGCACTGAAAGCTAGAGGACAGAGAGAAGAGACAACAGGAGCCGAAGAAACTCAACTTTCCAAGCCAACAACCCCCAGGAGGACACTCATAGGGGAAGACTTTGGGGTACGTTCTTCTCTCCCTCTGATCTTAGTACTCTTAGCGTGAATTTTCATCAAACTTCATGCCCCAGGCTCCTGATGCGTTTTCTATTTCTGTCATATGTGTTCATAAGTTGCTATATATTTCCAGCTAGTGCGGGCGTGTATTGCTAGAGTTATGTGTGACAGTCGAAACGGGGACAGGGGGTGGGGGGCAGAGAACGTGCGCCAGGGTGGTTGGAGTGGGGGGGGGGGGCAAAAGGGGGCAACTAAGCAAGGGGTGAAGGGGCGCAGGGTTTGTAAGGGGTGTAACTGACAAGAAAAAAAGCTTTGGCAACTGTTAAACTGCCTTCAGTTGAAACTTTTATGTGTATTCATAACTTTTCATGCGATCACAGCCTGAAAATAAAAAGTGTTTAGCTGAAGGGATTAGCAGAAAGGATTAGCAAAAAAGACTTTGGTTGACTGAAACGTCATAATGTTTAACCATTTTAACAGCGCTGTACTGTTTTTATCATTCATTGCAATTACCCTGAAAGAGAAAACGTATACAACTTTAACTGCTGTTGTTGTGGAGCGCTAGATCTATATATGCTTTACATTAAAGTAATAGTGATGGTGCATGTCTGCTTCAATTAATAACTCTGATGGTTGTCAGTGGAGGTATTTGAGAAGTGCTCATGTATAAAGACTGCATGAACATATTGGATATGACTGAAATTAGTAGACTGCGCAGGCAGATTATCTATAGGATGGAGACATGAAGACGTCTATAGCATTCCTCCCAAATCCCCTCTGAGTCATAGTTTGATGGGAGGGAAGGGGACAAAGAGGAAGCAGGAAGTGGGATCAAAGGTCAACTAGGGGAAGATTTATTACATCCATGACCCCCTGTGATGAGAAAGGGGGAAACCAAATTTGGTGTGTGAACTCCCTGCACAGAACATAGTCCCAAGAATATTTAACATACACACACATATGTACACATAAACACACACACACAATTTTTCTTTCTTCTGAATTGGTGGGTCACCAAATTCAAATTTCCCTCTTAGCTGTGTCTCTTATCTCTTCTTCAATAATGATTCTAGACAGATTAAAAGGGCTAAAGATACTTGTATGCATTATTTCATCATTGTTATTGGATTTCTTATGGTGTAGTGCGATATGTGTGTATGTGTGCATGCGTGTCTGTGCTATGTGAGGCATGTGAATCCACGCTTGCCAATCAGCCTGTGCATCTGCACAAGTGCATGTGAAACACTTGCATTCTGTCTTGTTTGAGCATGTGTGAGTGTGTGTGAGTGGGTTTAGGAGTGAGTGTATGTACAAACATGCATTGTTTCTCTTGGGCAATGCTTTGACACACCAGTTTGGGGAGACACAGTAGGGGAGAAGTGGGTGGGAGTTGACCCTTCACCTCTGTTTATTTTGGGATAGCTCATCTTTCAATGCTGGGAATTCTGGGTGAGGACGTACCATGTGCACGGACTGAATCCCACCAATGAATGTTAAACATCCGAGTGTTTGACTTATATTGATATCAGTCTGGCCAGCAAAGAGCACTATAGCAAATGATCAGACTCAGTGCAAGGCCCTTAGCTTCCTCTCTCAACAGCAGCCATGTTGAATTCCTTTAGACACTACACAGCCTAGCATACTGTACATGTCTTACTGTGACAGTACACTCCTTGTTCTGCTTTAGAAGTTGTTTGTTTCCTAGATAATTATAGGGTACCTACCTACAGGGTTCCACCTGGTTTCTGTCTGATTCATTGTACTGTACTGTGCTGTGCTGGGTCATTACGTTGCCCTCTGTATTTCTTTAGAGCATATTTTAGCAGTGTTTGTGTTCTGTGGAGTCTGAGTTGTTGACATTATGCATGTATTTATTCTTGATTAAATGGACTGCAGCATAATTTAATGCATATTCATTACTCCAGTCATTGCTTGTTGTTACCGCCATATGTCCTCATTAAAGGTTACATTTTTCATGAGTTTCTGAAAAGTCTCTTGAAAAAATATTTTTTTCTGTCCAAGGGTTATGTGTATAGAAGCTATTGTGGTTCTAATATTACATTTAATTATAGTTTTTTTGTTTGTTTGTGTCAACTCCCATTTGTTATGTTATTCTGAAACAGTGTAACCGTGCTGTGCACCCCTGTCTTTATCTATCCTACACTTTCCTACGCAAGTATTCCTGAATTTTCCTTTTCTGGTGGATCCTATTACATCATTATCTTCTGTAGTCATACCATAATATTGCAAACAAACCTCTGTGTTCAAACAGCTCTTATGCAATGTTGTAGCACTTTAGGTGAGAGGAGTGGCTACCTTTCTCCTGGTCTCATCCTATCAACAGAGAGGGAAACACCCTGCATCACCTGGCCTGAGGCTCTCAAGCTGATGTCGTTGGAACATGTCAGAACTTGACAGTGTGGGAGGAACTGCTATAGGATAAAAAAGGCCAACCTCACTCTTCAGTTTTTTCAACCACAGTTGAAAAACCAACTTTTTTTTCCCTCCTCCGTGTCTTCCGCTTTGCCTCGATGACACTCTCCGTCTCTTGTCGTCTTCTCTTCCTCCAGTGTCCAGCATGTCCACTCCCCCGCCTGAGAATGGCCCAGAGGACGTCAACAACCGCAGCTTCTGGATGGTGAGTAGAGAGGGGAAAAACACCGGGGGAGAGGACGGTAGAAGAGGGCTGTAGAGTTGAATAGACATGCACAAAATGGCGTGATATGTGTCTTGTAGTATCAACACCCTGCACTTCAAAGGGAGACGCTGCAACCAAGGTGGAGGACAATGCCGGCCTTTCTGTGGCTTAGTGTTGGCATGTGAGCCAGGGTTTAACATGGGTCCATGTGAACCCCATGCTGTCTCTTCAGCACAGATGAGCCTTTGAAGTGAACTCTGTGCTGCTTTTCCCCCCCGAGCGAGGCGCTTGACTGGGCTGCACCCTGACTCATGAAAGGCCATCTGTCTTTCCTAAATGGCTCGTGCTTCTATTGTCCAGACCAATGTAATTTCAGTGCCCAGTCATTGGCTATACAGGGTGGTTTCCGGGTGCCTGATAGATTTGAGAGAGGTCTTTCCACTGTTAACCCTCAAGCTTGTTTGTAAACAAAGAGCTCTGACTCCATGCACTGTGTGCTGATGTCCAGTATCCTTCCTGTCTTCTTTATGGTCAGCATTGTTGGCCCTCCGTGGTCAGTGCAGATATTGAGGTTAATGGCTAGATGAAGTGGTTGACTCATTTTTCCAGCGACAGACACTAATAAGAGCTGCCTTTGGTGTCTGTGGTAATTGCAAGTGCATGTGTTTTATAGAGTTCATGTCTGCCTATAATTTCTCTACTGAGAGTCTGACCCAGATTGAGAGTCACAGTGGTGAACCGGGCTCGTCCCAGTTACACGGTGATTGGTCAGCTTCTGTGCTGCTGCGGGAGCTCTGTTGTGTGGTTCGCAATGCCATTGGATAGGGCTCTGTGACATGTCTGTGGCTCTTCTCGCCATTGGTCGGTTGTTGTCCTTGTGCGATGGGCCTCGCTGATGAAAAGATTCCTCAGCTGTTTTCACTTTACTCTCAGATGAGTGTGGAGAAACAGTGCCACAGAAACACACACACACACACACATACACATATGCACTTAAACCACACACACATGCACTCAAACCACACACAAATGCACACGCACTCACACACATACACACACCCACACCCACACAAACAATAACACATGCACACAAACACAGACATATACACATACATACTCACATTACACACTTCCAGAGAAATCCACACATGCGCACACACACACACACACACACACACACACACACACACACACACACACACACACACACACGCATACACTCACACACGCATACACTCACAAGCCCTGACACACAGAGTAAGGGAGAAAGAGGGAATTGTGGCCAGATACAATGGGGGAGTGTGAAAAATGGGTAGGGGAGAGATTAGGGAGAAAACTGAGATATGGGACAGGGGATAAGCAAGAGGACGGAGAGAGAGAGAGAGAGAGAGAGAGAGAGAGAGAAGCAGAGAAGAAAAAAATAGAGAGAGAGAGAAAGGGAGAAAGAAAAGAGAAGCAGAGAGAAGAAAAAAGACAGAGTTGGTAAAGACTGTCAAGTTCCAGGAAAACAGAATCTCTTTCCAGACTCCACATCAACGAAAAAAACAAAACCAAAACGCCCTTTCTGGAAATGTCATTACCTCATGCCTTCTTTCCTTCCATGTCTTTCATTTTTTGCTGGAGGCCCTGCTCATGTGATTGTCCCGGCAACCTGTCACCTGATCACCTCAAACCACCTCACCCCGCATGGAATTCCTCTCATCCTCACCTGACACACGCACACACACACACACACACACATGCCCATACATGAACAGGGACTCTGTCATGGAAGTGTTTTGTGTATCACTAACTAAAAATGCACTGTTTCCTCAGCAGCTCTGTCATTCAGTTCTTTGTTCTTCAGAAATGTTTCCTTTTTTTCGTCAGCTCAGTTGATAGGCTTATCACGTATAGTTTTATATGCAAAGGCTCGACTGGCTGTAATGCTTTGACACACTGTAAAGCATTCTCACTAACTGGCTCTCGTGATTAATTATGGATGAGGAGGTCTTATCGAAAACTGTTGACGGGGGCTTTAAACCAACATGCGCGTGGTTGTCAGGTTGCCTTCCTGTGGGCATGTCAAGCCCCCCCTCTAAACTTCTGCACACACACTTGCTCACACGTGCCAGTTCAGGTGCAAGAGTACCTGTAGTAGTAATTAACATAACAACCCCTCCTGTCTTCTTTTTCTGACATCCCCTCTCTCTCTCTCTTTCTCTCTCTCTCTTTCTCTCTCATAACAACCTCTTTTTCTGACATCCCCTCTCTGTCGTTCTTAGCCAGGAAATTACCACAGTACGGTGAAACGCACAGAGAATGCCTTCCTGGCGTGTAACGACATGGTGGCGTGCTTCCAGGAGAGGGCCCGCGTGGAGCGGCAGTACGCCCAGCAGCTCAGCGAGTGGAGCAATAAATGGAAGCCCCTAGTGGACGCAAGTGAGTACTGCAGTCCGTCTCAGAGATTCTTCCCTCCTAAACAACAACAGGAAAAAACAACACATAAAGGGCCCTACCTTAATGAACTCCAGTGCAGAGAGACTGTACGTCTCTACTCTTTGGATACTATCACTCACCGTCTTCAAATACATCACAGACAAAAACTCTCCCTTGCAGTTTTTGTTTAATTTGGTATGAATGTGTCTGTGTGTTTGGATCTTGTTGGATCTTGCTTACAGTGACTCGTGTCTGTTTGTGTTTTATGTTCATGAATTGTGAATTGTGTATTGTGAACATGACTCATGTCCCATACTGTATAAATGACCCATGTCTCTATATACTGTATAAATGACCCATGTCTACTGTGTACTGTACTCATGCTGTTCCTCTCCCTCAGGTCCATTGTATGGGTCCCTGTTGCAGGCGTGGCAGTGTTTCCTGTCCTCGGCTGACCGCATCGCGGCGCTGCACTCCTCCATCTGCCGCTCTCTGGTGTCCGAAGACGGCGACCGCATCCGCACCTGGCAGAAAGACACCTTCCACAAGAAGCTGTTTGGGGGCTTTAAAGAGTCCCAGGACTTTGACACCGGTTTTGCACGTGCTCAGAAACCATGGGCCAAAAAGCTGAAAAAGGTGAGGACTATTGCCCGAATGTGCCTATGTCTCCTAATCACTTACACAGCTTGGTCCATAGCTATATACAGTACATCTACGGTCGAGGAAGCAATCCATGATTAAGAGAAACAGGTTATTTCGACTGAACCTGTAGAGGCATCCATTCTCTGGGAGAGCTGTGGGTACTATTTCAATCCGTTTGGCCTTTGCTTCCCACTCGTTTGATAAATGGGGAGATGAAAACTCTCTTGGCTCTCTCAAGTGGATTTATACTGTAGCTTAATCAGGGACACACTGTGCGTCACAGCATCCCTATGTGGCTTGTCACCTGTGAACTGTCCCGACTATTCATAGTGACATAGTTACGGATATAATTAATCAAGCTGACTACTTGGTTGTATCTGAATTCCTGCACTGTGTGAAGCAAGAGTCCGTTTGAGATATTTTAACAACTAAACATACTAAACATGGGAGTCAGTGGCTTTTTATCTGTTGCATAAGTTTATTTGAATGGTCGTTCAAAATTTGCCAAACTAAAAACCATATTAAAAGCCCCATAATTGTTATGCTACTGGGTGAGCACAATGGCAAGATACCACAGAGATCAGGTTTCAACAGAGTTTATTGTCCAACAAACTAAACGGAAGCCCACAGGCTTCACTTCAGAGAAGTCTTTCAGTCAAAATAGTCTTAACACACAGAAGATCCATCCAATAGAGGAATAAACATAGAAACAGAAGTCCCGGTTCAATTCACAAAAGTAGATGCAGGCCAGCAGTTCAAAAATCCGAGGCAAATAATAAGTAATCCTTACAGACCGGGTCGATAACACAGGAGTAGGCTCCACAGGAGCAGCGTAAACACCATCCACGAGGGTCGAAAACCATGACTGAGCATAGCATGGCAGACAACAGGGACTTAAGAAGGCCACACCAAACGAGCCACAGGTGAGCCCCATGATCACCAGTCACAGGGTCTCCCAGGGTGATTTCCCGGGGCTTGAGCCTTCTGGCGGCATCTCCTGGCAGACTGAGGTGTGACAATAATGTGGTATCATTACAAAGGTGGGGCCCATCGTTCATTTCTCTGAGCCAGGGTAACAGTAGTTAGCATGTGTCTGGAAAAGGCTCATAACACCTTTAAATTCTGATTATAACATTATCAGAAAAGTAAAGTTTATACACCTCCCAGCTGATTCACCACTATGTCTCATTCCATTCCTTCTGCTTGACTACTG
>NC_055959.1:17420282-17442782 GCF_018492685.1 Alosa sapidissima | reverse complement strand
GGATTCCATGAAACAAAACCACATCTCAAAACAGCCCACCACAGCAGGGCAATGCCAAGCCAGTTGTGTTGACATCACATAATAACATTAACGGCACCGAAAAGAACATTACACAGTGTGACCGAGCGCAGAAGACTATAAACACAGGCTAGTCTATCAAGGCAGTGCAGATGGCATGTGCAGTAAAAGGAAATAGAAATCTGTAAACAGCAGAATGGAGTCAAACCCAGAGAGAAACACAACACAAGGTAGCACAAGCAGCAAGCACTGCATGCTCATTAACTGTTTCAGTTTCATAGGACAATGGAATACAGGACACACACACACACACACACACACACACACACACACACACACACACACACATACTCACACACACACACACATATACATTGGTGACTTGGTTAAGGTAAGCCTAAACTGAGCAGCGTTACACAACACAGCACAGCAAAACCCAAAACCACTGTACCAAGTAACACAACGCGTCCCAAAAAACCACAGCACAGCACATTACCGTAGTAAAACAGCAAAACACAGCAAAGTATGGGAGGCCAGCGAGCAGGGAGGCGAGCCAGGGACACAGCCACTTGCCCTGCTCCTGAGCCCAACTAATTCCTCATGTCAAAGTGGCCAAAATAATGAGCAATCAAGAAAATGGTTATTCTAGCTTTTCAATTTGCCTAATTAAAAAAAGGTCCGTCAGGCCAGTGAGTAGGAAAGTAGCTCTCTCTCTCTCTAACTCACTTATACGAAAGGGAGAGGTTTGTGTGTGTGTGTGTGTATGTGTGTGTGTGTGTGTGTGTGTGTGTGTGTGTGTGTGTGTGTGTTTGTGTGTGTGTGTGTGTGTGTGTGTGTGTGTGTGTTTGAGCAAAAGAGAGTAGTCACAAGACTGTGTGTGATTGAGTTTGATTCCCTACATTCCCCCACCTCACCAGCACAATGGAAAAAGGCAATCATCACACCTGTCCCTAAGAACTCCTGTCCAAAGGAGAACAATGATTGTGGACCTCTGTTGTGGTGAAGTGTTTGGAGAAGCTTACCATGAGTAAACTGCAGCTGGGTGCGGGCCCACCGCTAGATCCTTCCCAGTTTGCATACAAACACCAGAGAGGCACTGAATAGTAGAATCACTGTTAGTAGTAGAGGCACTGAATAGGCAATCAATAGTATAGTGCACTTAGTGATTAAACATCTTGAGAATCCCAGGGCCTGAGCAAGACTGTTGTTTGTTGATTTCAGCTCAGCCCTTTAACACAGTGCAGCCTCACAGTGTCCTGAAAACGCTGCGGCATATGAAGGTCAACCACTTCACTGTGTCATCATCCACTTTGTAAGAAGTAGTGTCTCTCATTACTGACCAATTGCACACAGCATGTCAGGTGTCAGAGTAAACAGATCATTGTCTTAACCCTGCCTTGACCATCAACACAGGCGCTCCACAGGGACTGTGTTAGTTTTCCACTCCTGGTTCGCCCAGTCCACTAATGAATACCCATGCAGCACTGCTAACAACTCCATCTTTCATCAATCTCATGTGTCTGTGACGACTGGAAAAAGTCTTTCTCCCCGCGCTGATGAGCCGTCTCTCCTTGACTACAAATATTATTGATTGTAACGTGATGTGCTAAACAATGGTTGTTGGATGATGTAAGTCTGTGAATGCACAATGGGCATTGTGTATGTGTGTGTGTGTTTGTGTGTGTGTGTGTGTGTGTGTGTGTGTGGTTGTGTGTGTGTGTGTGTGTGTGTGTGTGTGTGTGCATATTATTGCATTTTGGCAGCTGTTACTGTGTGTATGTGTCGAAGACAGATTTCCTTTGGGACAATAAAGTCTAACTTTATCTTCTCTTCTGAGAGAGAGGCCCAGGGGGAAAGAGAAGCAGTTAAGATTTGAGAGTAAGTGGGTGCATGGAGGAAATTCCATCAATTCCAGCAATGTGTTTATAATGGAGACACGGGGATATTCTCCCAGGTGTGGAAAATCAATCATTTTTAATTTTAATCTGTATGTTATATGCATATCTGATGTGGACCTGATTATAGTTACTCAGCTAACAAAATCACTCACTTTCACTGTCCATTAATGACTAAGAATGTCTTAATGCCTCTGTTTATTGATCTTTCATATTTTCTATTCATATCACTTTGGGTAATATAAAACGCCTTGCCTCATGATGTTGAATTGTGACCCAAGATTTGTCATTAAGTTGTAACATGATGACCCCCCCCCCCTCGCCCTTTCTGTGTGTATGTGTGTGTGTGCACTCTCTTCTGTGTACATTTACCCCATCCTCCTAATCTGACAGAACATACAGTATAAGATTGAGGGATGAAATTAAAGACAGATAGACTAGAGAAGGATAGATAGATAAATAAATAGATAGAGAGGGGGGGGGGGGGGGGTGAAAAAGACATGGTAAGTCTGGCACAGAAGCAGTTCACTATTACTTCAGCATCACTTGTAATAGTGAGAGCCAGATGGCCGTGTGGAACACTCACTGTGACACAGGGAGGAAAAGATATAGCAACCCCTGTTGCACACACACACACACACACACACACACACACACACATACACACACACACACACACACACACACACAGGGAAAGAGATAGAGAGGGAAAGAGAAAAAAGCAGAGGGAGAGAGGTGAAGTGAACAGGAATGAGAGAGGAGAGGCATATGACTCATTTCCACATACACCCTGATGCCCATTTGAAGCAGATGGCTGATTGAGCAATATCACTAAAATAACAGCAGCTATTTTGTGGTACAAACTTGAATGTGTCAAGTTTTTCTTTTAGATTCAATTATCACACCAGGGAACCCACTGAAATAGACCCAAATCAATCCCAAACCTCGCCTCCCATCATCTGCTGTCTCCCTTCGGTTATCCACACCCTCTGCAACCAGGAGGGGAACTCTAATCACGGGCGATCAAAAAGGCGAACAGCACGCCGTGCAAAGCTACCTGGGGATCTGAACAGACTGTTCCGATCCAGAATAGTTCTGGTCTTGTGATGTGTGTGTGGGTCATGTTCGGTTGTTCCCTCTTCCTCCTCCTCTTCCTCCTCCTCCTTCGTTTTCTTTTCATATCAAACTTCCTCCTTGCTTTGTCTCTCTCTTTCTTCCCCCTCCACTTCTCTCCTGTTTCATTTCATCTCTCCTCATCACATCTTTTGTCCCTGTTGTCTTCGTTTCAGTCGTGTGGTCAGGCTTAATTGGCAGCTGTCTAATTGCAACTCATTAGCTCTCCAGCAGCCAAACATCATCTTTTCCCCAAACAAACAAACAGCATCTCTCTCTCTCTCTCTTTCTGTTGCTTTTCCCTAAGTCCCCCTGCTGCACGGCTCTTGTCCCCCATGCCTTCCTGCTACAGTGGCTTCCCATCATACTGTTTCATTCCAAGGGTTTCATTTGCGTCAGAAGAAGGCGCTCCCTCGCACGTTGCATGACAAAATAAATGGGGACTGTTCCATAGAGCTGTGCTGTATTGTCCGCTGGATTACTGGGGTATGAAGTAGGAATTTTCTGCACCATTATGTTATTTGTGTCTGCATCCACAGAGAGTATGTGTATATGTGTCATACACATACACACACATACATACATACATAGGTCGTTCTGCGGTCTGCCAATGTGCCCACCTGTCTGCTTGTCTGTCCATCCGTCTGTCTGTCAATCTTTCTCTCTCTTCCAGTGACTCCAGGGATGAGTGTCAACACAATGCACAATACTATGCAGAGTAGAATTCCTGCCCAGGTTCTTTTCTGGGCCATACATGAAAGTCTGAAAAATGTACACATGCTTTAACAAACAGCGCACTCAAGGGCTGCACACTCTCTCCTTTTGATGATCCTGTCCCCTTCCACTGCTTTTTCATTTTCCTCCCCCTCTCCCAGTATCACCAGTTCCCTCCCCCTCCTTTTCTCCAATTTCTCTCTCCCTCTCTCTCTCTCTCCCTCTCTCTCTCTCTCTCTCTTTCTCTCTCTCTCTCTCTCTCTCTCTCTATCTCTCTCTCTCTAGGCATTTGGCTGTGGGTTTCATTTTTTCCCCTGTTTGGGTTAACCCCCCTCCCTTCTCCTATTTAATCTGTCTCCCGGAGAACCTCAGGACTTTAATTCCTGCTTGCGCACAGAGTGCTTTCCTGGCAGGCCGGCCAAATCCATACGGAATCAGTGCATCAAGCTTTGAAATGGACATCTCAACAGAGGGGCAGTTTAGGCAAACTGACATGATATATAGGGCACACTGTATCACGGTGGGGAGAGTGGGGGGGGGGGGGGGGGGGTGCCGGGGAGAGAAAAGCGCCTATATCAACAGAAATGCCAGGCGCCGCTCAGCTCCCCTCTCAGGCTGCCTTCTCCCAGGCCCAGGCCCGGCTCTAGGAGCTCCCCAGGAGGTTGTGAACAACAACGGGCCCATCTGAGGGGAGTGTGGCGGCCTGGTGCAAAGGGTCTTCCACAAATGGCGGCGTGTGTGTGTGTGTGTGTGTGTGTGTGTGTGTGTGTGTGTGTGTGGAGGCGTGCACACATGGATACTCACATACTGCACACATACTATATGTATAACATCCAGTGTAGGCATGTGGACATATGCATACACACACACACACACACACACACACACAGATACACAGACAATTACCCATCCCCCCACCCTCCCAATCTACGTATGTATGGATGGATGATGACATAGCAAACACATACACCATTGTCCACACAAATGCTACACAACTACAGAGTATATGGCTTGTGCCCATTGTTTCACTGCATTTTCATTCAGTTGGTATGATGCAATACAGACAGTAAGACACACAGTAGGAACCTGTCAATGTTCACAGCAGTTGGTCTCAGTGCTTCTGCTCACGCAGGTTCTCTCTCACAAGAACTGGGCTTCATGTGAAGATTGGGCTTGGATCACTTTTTACAGTTTTTCTCAGTTGCTAAAACACTAAAACCCATTGGCTGAAGAAAGTTCTCAGTTGCTTGAACTCATTAAGCTAATTGTTCAGTCTGTTGTCAATACCTTAAACCATTTCACATGGTAAAACACAATTGCAGATCTCACTTACAATTTTAAGCAAAACTTTGAACACATTCTCATTCTCAAAACACATTCTGCACCCTAATGCACATGCATCCATACTGGTAAACACAAGTGGAAAAAATGAAAGAGAAATAGACATACACATGTCATTGATTACGACCACTCAAAATTGATTTCACTTGTTTCAAATGATGTGACAAAACCAATACAAGCCAGTTCAGAGAGCAAACAGGTTGTTGCAGGTGGGAATGAGAATGGATAGAAGAAACTATATGTGAGAGGACGAGGACGAGTGCATATGCGAGGTGGGGGACAAGGAGGAAGGGGAGGATGGCAAGAAAGAGGATTTTTATTGGACACTAGTACAGGGCATTGTAGGCTGTATACTGTACAATACTGTGAACAAATTATATGGCCCTAAACAATGTGCTTTTAATTATTTACAGTACTGACTGCTCAATAGATTTTGACTAGTTGCAAGTTCATATCAACAAAGAACAAGAATCAAAGGAGAAGTTTGTGAGATGCAGGGTACTGTAAAAATATGGGTACAAGGAGGAGGAAGAACAAAAAAAAATGTAAAGACCAAAGTAAAGTAGTAATTTCTACTTGATGTTTTCATTTGTTTTGAGATTAAAAATGTACATCTCCCTGAGAAGTATATGTTTTGAACAATGTGTTTTCTATTTTACTGTTTTGAGGTGAAAATTTAATTTTGAGCACAGGTAAAACTGTTTTGAGGCGAAAGGATTCAGAGGTTTTGTAAATAGTGCTTGAAGCTGAGGTTTTGTGTTTAATGTTTTAAAGCAACACGAAAGAACTTTCCCTCTGTCGCATGCATGCTATTTGTTTATCCAGCACCGGCTTTGCAACTAACGATGTCCACAGACAAGGTAGAATATGTTGCACGATTTATGAAAGTACGATGTATTGCGACATCAGATGCAAGTCAAATTTGTAGTTTCTTATGTCTCATTCCAACTACAGATCGGCTACCCGATCTGGCAAACTTACATAGTGCGGTTCGCAAAGCGAATGCAGAAGTGCCGTTCACCCTGTTACAAGTTGATGAACGACTGAAACAATTTTGGAAACACTATTTTAAGGTACAAAAAACTCTTTGGTGCTGCTTTAAGAAAACGGAGCAAGGTTTCAGAAATTGTGTTTTAACAATTGAGAAAAACTGTATTCTTTTGCCTAGTGTGTATAAGGTGTGTGCGTGTGTGTGTGTGTTTGTATCTGTGGTTATGCACATGCATGTGTTTGTGTGTGTGTGTGAGAGATAGAGTGTGTGAGTGTGTGTGTGTGTGTGAGAGAGAGAGAGAGAGAGAGAGAGTGAGAGAGAAAGAGAGAGAGAGAGAGTTGCCGCAGACTGTCGGTTTCAAGGCCCCGAGTTGAGTTTGTGTTGCTGTATCTCAGCTGCCAGTGACGGGAGTAAGCTGTGGCTCCAAGGTCACGAATTCCCTGGCATGTGTACTAATAAATGCAGAAATCCTTATGCTGTCAGGTAGGCCAGATAAGGCCCTCCACTGCATGGCTGTGCGCCTTCAACACATGGGTGCAAAAAAAAACAAAAATCTGTTTTAGCTGTTGTGGGCTGTGAGTTAATGAGTCAACTCTGGCTGTTTGTTTATTTGTGTATGTGTGTGTGTTTATTTGTGTGTTTGTGTGTGTGTGTGTGTGTGTTTATTTGTGTGTGTGTATGTGTGTGTGTGTGTGTGTGTTTATTTGTGTGTGTGTGTGTGTGTGTGTGTGTGTGCTTGGTCGGTTTTTGGCTCAGAGTCTGCCTCGGGGCTTGCGTTGGAGTGCTCTTTTGTGAAATGTCGGGGCTGGAGTTTGCTTGAAGGGGCTCGCCTTTCAGCGTGTTTGTTTTTGGAGAGGTGGCGGATCTTTAGCCTGTTTGCAGGCCCTGCGTTTGATGTGTAATGTGGTGGAAACTCTCCGTGACATTTCCTGGTGAATGACTGCTGCCAACCTTCCCATGGGCCTTTGGCTCAGTTTTGGAGTTGTCTCTTTCTGTCTTTCTCTCTGTCCCCTTCTCTCTTTCTAGATCTCTTTCACACTCTCTCTCTCTCTCTCCCTCTCTCACTTTCTTGCTCTCTTTTTCGCCTCCTCACTTTTCTACCCTTGCTGCTGATGCTGTTGTCACTCTGAGCTGAATCCCTTGGCCGTTGGTTTTCTTCTGAATTATGGTGGCGCCTTGCTTCTGAAATTGAGTATAAATATTTCACATTGGACTTTGGTGAGGGAAGAAGGTGTGTGTGTGTGTGTGTGTGGTGGTGTGTGTGAGTGTGTGTGTGTGTGTGTGTGTGTGGGGGGGGGGGGGGGTGCTGCAGGGAGAAAAACAGGTAGTGTTAGAGAGGAAAAGTGTCAACGACGGAAACTGACCGATTGGGATGATGAAGATAGACAGACAGGGAATGAAGGAAAGTTCAAGAGAGCGGGTTAGAGAGAGAGAGGGAGGGAGGGAGAGAGAGAGAGAGAGAGAAAGAGCGAGAGAAAGGGTGAAAGTGAAAGGCAATTCAGGAAGAAAACCAAAAAAATGAAGGAAGGAGAAAGGGAGAAGTGAGAGGTGGGCGACTCACCCTACGGCACAGTTGTCATGGTAACGAGATGGAGATGAAGGGATGGACAGTGAAGAAAGACGAAGATTTGGTAAAGCAATGAAAACAACCCAGTGGTGAAGACCCTATTAGCAGAACCACTGCAGGTGTCCTACCCCTCTCCTCTTAGCTTGGTAGCGCGTCTCGTGCTTGATTACGAATTTGAAATCCAGTGTGATTCTTTGTGTGACACTTTGAGTGTAAAAATGAGACTGGTAAAAGTTCAGTTACATTTGAATGCGCTGAACAGTAGGAAATGTAATGGGGTAATGAGTACAACATCTGTTTCAAATGTAGAGGTTTAGGCTGACACACAGAGCCATGCTCCAGCACTAAGTGTACTTCTGCCAGCTTCAGTATGCTGTCTGACACAAAAGAGCTGGACAGGGACAGAGAGATACTCAGTTTGGATGTTAGTTACAGCCCTGTGGCAAAGCTTTTAGTCCCCCCCCCCCCAATCCTTTTTAGACCTTTACTTCCCTCCCCCCCCCACTGTCCCTCACTTCTCTTCTCCTCACACCCAGTCTTTTGTGGGACACCTCTGTCTCGAATGTGTGTGTGTGTGTGTGTGTGTGTGTGTGTGTGTGTGTGTGTGTGTATTTGTCCTCCCCTTGCGTTCATGCCCTCCCTTGCTCTTGCTCTCCCCTCCGCCCTGTCCTTTTGTGTTGCATCCCTCACTCCGTCCCACTGCTCCGTGGTGACAGTTAGCAGAGGCAGCTCTTTACACTCGTTTATGTGTCAATCATCCCTCGCTGCAGGGTTTGATATTCCTCTCTGTCCCTCGCCCTCTGTATCCCTCGCTTGGACTCTTTGCCTCTACCTACCCTGCCTACTGCCCTGTTTGAAAGACTGGAGAAGCGGGCACTGATAACAACATTGCAATGGATAATGACTTGCATCCCCCCCACGACCTCAACAGCAGGATAAATGAGAAAGATGAGCAGTAAAACACTGAGGGGGGCTTTTGACTGAGTAGAAAAGACCTACCTGAGTGTAGTCCATTTACCATTCATTAATTAACAAGGTATGACAACTTTGACTTCAGAATGTGAGGTAGGATTGTTCCATCAACTCAATCTGTAATGTGACTTTTGAGGTAGTGCATTACCTGTAATGATAGCAGAACAGGAAGTGGTAGTGAAATTATTCAATATTGGATGGAGGGGTCATGGGAAAAAATTAAATCATCACGGCATTTATAATGAGAGTCGGGGAGACTGAGATTAAAAGCATGAATTACTGTATTATGCAATAATGACATAACTGAAATCCCTCTATTTCATTGTTTTTATACTGACATGTCTGTTTGACTGCGTCTGTTAGCAGCCCCGTGGCCATTATAGTGTGGCCTTCTCCAGTGAGTGCTGTCTAATGATCTCCTGTTGTCAGACTCTGAGTGGGTGGTATAAACAACAAATAAATGTCATTTTACAGCTCTGAGACTGACAGGATAACACCTACTGGGACTCCGGCGTTTTAGTTGTGGTAGGTGGTTTTGTCAGCTCAACTCTATTGGCTTGTCTCCTCAAACCAAAGTGTATTTTCCTCAACAGAAACGATGAATGAGGGAATAGCCCATCTGTGTGGCGATAGGAGACACTGGGTGGTTTTACATGTGTGTATCATGGAGTGTATCATGGAGTGGGAGATGAATCCATAGACTTAGCGGGATTTCTTCAATGCGTGGGCCCCTTAGACATCCGAAGTTTTACCATAGTGTGTAGGGCCTATCACACGACAGCCAACGTACATATGATAGGTCTGACGTGGCTTATATAACTAAAAATGGTACTGATGTGCTCACAGCCGCAGGTTATGCGCTGTCTAAACTAATTCAGTCAGATCACATGCCCGCCTGAAGGGAAGCGGCGGCAGCATCATAAATGGGATGAAACTCAGCGTTCCAGATAACACATCCTATCATCAGCCGATCTGAGAACAACGGATCCATTTTAATTAATGTTTTGAAGGGTCGGCAGATTGATTAAAGTATTGTTTTGTACGAAACACAATTTCTCCTGGTGTGCACATCTTGACACCCATCGGCTGGTCTCTCGCGTCGCACTTTGAACACGCCGTCTCCCTCCGGCGGTGAGTCTGATCACAGTGGCCGGTCCAGTCCACCCTTCTGCTCTCCGATCGGTGTACCCCTCCCCTCCTTTACTCTCCATCCGTGCTCTCTCTCCCCCTCTCTGCCCGGTACATACATCAGTATGTCTTTAGCACTGGTAGCGCTATACACCCCCTGAACGGAGACGGAGCTCGTTTAGTATTCCGCGCACAAGGCGGCGAGAGAGAGAACGCGCGCGAGAGAGAGGGAGGGGAGAAGGAGTGGAATAAGGAGAAAAAAACGAGGGTGAGAAGACAAGAAAAAACACAGCGAGAGAGAAGAGGAAAGAGGAAGAGGGGAGCGGAGAGATACCTTATTGTTCATTTCTCCCTCTCAGTCTACGCCTCCGTGCCATCATCCTCATTCCAGGTGCAGTATTTGGACCTATCCGTATTTTTCCATAACAGGAGTTATCATTCATTCAGACGCGGCGCGTCTAAAAAATATTTACTAGACCGATTGGGCTTGGGATAAACAGCGGAGACACAGGGACTAGGTGTGGGCTATGCAAGGAAGGTCTAGATCGTGATCACAGTTGGATAGCTTGCATGTTCATTTATGGTTTGCAATGTACACGGGTTATCCATCACCGTGAGATATTTGCGCGCAAGACAGTGCTATAGGCTATATATACCTTTGTCATCCTCTGTTTGTCCCGTCGTTTCTCTTCGGTCAGCGTTGATGGGCTGTGGGAATTTGAGTGTGTTTTCCGACATGTAATCTATGGTTTTCACAAAGTGTGTTAAATAACTGTAGAACGACAGAGTCGTGACCTGGTCTAGGTTTGCATACACGTTGCATGTACCTTTATTACGCTTGTGAATGTGTAGGAATGTGTAGGTGCATCTGGGTTGTGCTGTGGTCTATCGCCATTATAAATTGATATTCATAACTTTTCACGTGACCCCGGCGTATAGGTGATTAACACAAAGAAAAAAAAATCTCCTCACCAGCTATACCACTTAAATGTGGGCACACGCACGCATCAGACACAGACACATACCAATAAATACTCACACATACATGGAACATAAGTGCAAGGGTTGAAATGCATGGAAGAAGGTCTCTCCTCCACCCACCCACTCCCTCCATACCCCCCCCCCCCCCCCCCCCCATCTTCAAAGGCAGGCTTTTGCCCAGGCGTTATCAGGCACACTACTGTAATTATGCTAATATTAATGTATTCATGTGTAGCCAGAGCCACAGGGATTCAGGGCTGGGCTCAGTGTATAGACAGGCGTGGAAATGTATGCGAAATATGAAAGTGCCTAATTCTGCCGCCTGTGTGGATGACGTTGACGTTGGCTGGCTTGGCTGTGGATGATCACAGCTTCTCTTTTACGGTCCTGTCTATGTGTGTGTGTGTGTGTGTGTGTGTGTGTGTGTGTGTGTGTGTGTGTATGTGTGTGTGTGTGTGTGTGTGTGTTTGTATTAGGGCCTAATTCGGCAGCAGCCTCTACAGGAAGAACGGCACAAGTATCTGAGGGTTCCTGGCTTGCCTCGCTCTCCTTCTCCCCCCCTCTCTCTCCCTCTCTGGCTGGCTCCCGTGATGTTATAGATAATTTAGATACTCTCAGGGCTGGAGGGAGAGTGCGAGCACTGCCACGCATCTGAGCAGAGCCTCCTAGCATTGCCCTTCTTGCATGCGTTTGTGTGTGTGTGTGTGTGTGTGTGTGTGTGTGTGTGTGTGTGTGTGTGTGTGTGTGTGTGTGTGTGTGTGTGTGTGTCGTCTGTTTTTGTATGTATGTGTATTTTATGTGAGAGTGTTTGTAACCGTGTGAGTGTATGGGTGGCAGTGTTAGCGTGAGTGTCTGCCAATGCATGTCAGTTTGTGTGTGTCACTGTGGGCGTTTGCATATGTGTATATGCATATGTGTGTGTGTGTCTGTTCTCTCTGATTTGGATAGAGGCATCAGTCAACAAGACCATGCAGCCAGGATCCCCCGTCAGTATTTTTTTCCCTTGCCGGTGTAGCTGTGAGGCAGAGAGAGGCCACAGCCTGGGCCTATCAGGGCCTGTATCTACATCATTATTCCCGCTCCATAAGCACCACCATAAAGTTTTCATACTCAGATCCTCAGCATTAGACCTTTTTACCCTGCTCCACCACACTTCTGTTTCTCTCTCTCGCTCTCCCTCTTCTCTCTCTCACACACTTTTTCTTTTTCGGTCTCCTGTCTCTGTTTTTTTCCCCCTTTTTCTGCCTCTCTTTGTTTCTTTCTTTCCTCTGTCGATGTCTCTCTCTCTCTCTCTCTGTCTCTCTTTCTCTCTCCATCCCTCTCACTCTCAGGCTTCCAGCACATCTCAGGGGCTGACTTACATAACAGGAGAGGTACTCAGGGCCGCTGATGATACAGTAGTCAGGTAGATGTCTCTCTCTCTCTCTCTCTCTCTCTCTCTCTCTCTCTCTCACTCTACGTGTGTGTGTGTGTTGTGTGTGTGATGTGACAAGCAGATGTGTCGTGGCTGAGCTCAGAGCCCACATCACACTGGGTGAAGAGGAGGTGACCGTCACCTAGCCAGGCAGGTGTGTGTAAGAGTGTGTGTGTGTGTGTGTGTGTGTGTCTGTCTGTCTGTACACACACAGGGTCAGTACGGCACTGTACGGTGGATGCCGGCAGGTCCGTATCAGTGAATAGTCGGAGCACAGGGGTCGCGACCCCTCCTGACTCACAGCAAAAAAGGACATGCTCTGTCTGTCTGCGTGACTTTGCAGCATGTAGCAGAGAGGGAGTTTAACATGCCCAACTGCAGCTGGCGCCCAGGATGCCTAGCGGAGCAGCAACACGCAGCAAAGGAAACAACAGGGAGGTCAGAGCGCACATTTGCAATAGGAAACGAAAGAGAGATTAGGGGGAAGAGGTCAGAAGGGCAGAAAATGGAGGAGACCAGGTGGATCCAAAGACCAAGGATGAAGGGATCACAGAGTAAAAGATGAAGGAGAAAGAGAGAAATCCGCACAGGATTGTTATTGTAAATAAGTACAGATTTGGTAGCGTTCTCAGCAAATCAGCAGAAATATGCTTGACACTACTGCACAATGCACACACCTGGAGTGCATGGCTGGGGAAGCAGGGAAGCAGATAATCCTCTGACAGACTGAGTGGGGTGTGTGTGTGTGGGGGGGGTGGCATTAGGGTGAACAATGTCTGATAACATTAAAGATGACATTGCAGATAGGAGATCACCCACAAAAGAAGACAGAGCTGGATGGTTGGAAAGCGTAAAAAACTGATAAAAAAGAGATATTGTTAAAATATCATATTAGGCATGCTCAATGGATTAGTTCTGTTTGTCAACAGCAGTGTTCTCCTGCTCCTGAAGAAAGAGATTAGTCATTTATTACATAGAGGGAAAAATGTGTGTAGCAAACATGCTGGTAACACACACAGAGGTATGTCCTTGGATCCGTTAAGTTATATATTAGATCTATAATAAATGTAAAGTGCAGTGAAATATGGCATATATCATATGATATGACATGAAGAGTGGTAAAATGTGTTCAAAGGGTTGACATTCTGCCATATAAGGAAAACATGGAAGAAACAATGACAAATCCTCAGCATTAATTGACGTCCCTCCATTCCAAACACAAACCTAAGAGAAAGAAAACGTCCAGCACGTTCATTTCCATCAACGCTGCATACCCTCAGCAATATTACACAACGCAGTAACACAGACTGATGATAGTTGTGGTGATGATTATATACAGTAACTGTATAATGTGTGTGTGTATGCGTACATTCAGTCCAGGGACAGCACCTGAGGGGACTTGCTAATTACTCCATTTGTTTCATACCTGAGTGAGTTTACCTCCAGGTCAATGACAGTAGCTTGCCATAATGTCCAGCTGTTGTATGATTGTGTAATGTCCATAATGGCTTCCCTATCACTGCTGTGTGATTAGAATGTAACTGTGATGGCTCCGTGATCCTTCCTGCACTATCCTGGCTGCTAATTGGAAGGAGGCTGTGAGGTAGTGTGTGTGACTGCTGGCTCGAGTAATGACGGGAGTATATCTCGGAATCTGTAGATGTGTGAGTATGATGATATCTGACCTTGCTAATTTGAGCTGGTCACGAAATGGAGTCAAATCACTGTATAATTTATGTGTGACAGCATCATTACCATAACAGAGTTTGCTGTTGTGCGATTGGACAGTGACCTCAGTGTCCTGGCTGTGTCTAATGTGTGATTGGAACATGGCCATGCTGGCCCGCGCGACGCTGCTTTGTGATTGGAGCATGACCCTAGCGGCGATGCGCCATCGCCTGTGTGATTGGCCCGCAGACCCAGTGGCTTCTCTGTGTCCACCCAGTGTGATTGGGCAGTGACCTTACTGGTTGCCAGGTCTGTGTTGTGGTGTAGTGCTTTTCCTGCTGGTATTGATTGGCAGCAGGACAGCAGTCAATGGATCGTCTGAGCGAGGTTTTGTGTTCCACAGTGGCAACGCGTGTGTCCCAGTGTCTGTGTCAATGTCACCTGTGTGCTTTACAGAAGCAACGAGAATCAAGCTTCACTTGCCACCAGAATGTGTGGTAGACTCATGTTAAATCTGATTCATGTTTGGAAGAACTAAGAGAGATATCGAACTGATAGAAATGTTTTTTGTATTTCCACAATGGACTCCAGTCTCTTTTTTCTCCATCCTTCTCTCTCTCTCTCTCTCTTCCTGCCTGTGGTGGCCAGGTTGTTTTCATGTCTGCTCCCCTCCCCTCTCCCCCCTCCTCTCCATTCTGATGGCTCTTGCAGTGCTTTACCTCTTCCCATGTCCTTCACTCGTTTTTTTGTACTTCTGTCTCTCCACATCGTTTCTCTACCCATCCCTTTTTGCTTAGCACCCACTGTGTTTCTCCATCCCATCTCATTTTTTCCATCTCTCTCTCTCTTTCTCTCTCTCTCACTCTCTCTCTCCTCTGGACAGCCCTTTTATGCTAGTTTGGTGCCAGACAGCCATTTTTCAGATTGAGATATGACGGGTTTTAAGATCAAACTCTAGACAGATTTACCGACCAGGGGCGAGGAACGCTGGCTGGAGGGGGCCTTTTTTTAAAGTGCTAATCTCAGACTCATTTTTACAATGGACCCAGCATCTAAGACGGACAGATAAATAGACCTCTCAGTGTCTGTCTTTCTTTTTTAGATGGTGATTCAGGACGATAGACTGCGCTAACATGCTGATTAAGAAAGGAGGGGTGGGGACAGAGAGAGAGTGAGAGACAGAGAGAGAGAGAGAGATATATAGAGAGAGAAGGAGGGAGAGACGCTCGAATGAGCATGTGAACATCTTGACCCGAGCCTTGTCCCGGATGACGTATTGCTGTACTTAACGCGTTGATTGACTGATTGACCAGCTGATGGCTGTGTGGATAACTGCTTTAGTAAGGGAAAAAGACGGACAGAGGAGGAGCACTCGATTGGAAAGCCGCCCTCCTCCACACAAAGAGAGACGAATGGCGTTTTAGAGAGCCGCACGGAGCGAGACAGTTCATCCATGTGACATATGGACAGGCCCCTCAATAACGAGGGCTCTTATTGGGCAGCCAGACAGTATCAAAACACTTCATTGGAGAGAGAGAGAGAGAGAGAGAGATGTTACCACGAATAAAAGTAGCACAGATACTCTCAGAAACGCTAACGCCAGAGTCGTGTATTGGATTTGTTTAATGAATAGATGTAACCACACAAGAGCAAGCCAGTAGGGACTGTGAGAGAGAGATAGAGAGAGGGGGAGGTAGTGGGAGAAAATGGAGAGAGAGAGAGAGGAAGAAAGAAAAGGTAGGAGAGGAAGGTGGAGCATTGACCTGTTTTTCTGAAGACAGAATGAGCACAGAACAGAGAGAGAATGCTAAAGAGTTCTCGCAGATGCAGTCAGATCCGCACTGTGACACATAGACAAATTACATACTCCACCTTTCACCGGCAGCTACAACGAAGAACGCCACCACCCTTCATGGCTTCCCGCACGCTACAAATCACAGAAGGACGTGTGTGCCGAACCAGGGCAGGCTTCTCCTTTTCCTTCTCTACACTTTCTTACCATCTCCTTTCTAATGTCTTTCAGGCAACTAGCTGGAGTCACCTCGAGATTCTCCTCAAATGGAACAACGGCCCTCCGTCAACATTAAAGCTTGACTCGCACGACTGGAAAACCACTGCGTCTCCCGGAGGTCCCACTGGAACTACGTGACCCAGAATTCCACTCTCTTTGCTAATGCTGTTCTGTGAAGAAGACTTCATAATAGGCCACCCCCAGACCATCTCCTCTATTAGTGTTTGGAGACTGTGAGATTGTGGGAGGCCAAAGTAAATATAGTGCCACCTTGGACTGGCAGACGGATATGCCAGACATTCTGGAGGGATCTGGCACTATCATCCATCATGAGAAGGACTCTTCAGCTGACCTGTAGCCATACTTATTTAAAAAGTAAGTATTATCAGTTATGAGGTTTTAGGTTTTGAAACAATGGGGGGCTTAGAGTCTAAGACAATTGGGCTAACCGTATTGAGCTATACTTGGTTTTGCTTTTTGCTTTTTTTCAGCTTTTTCTCTTTTGTTCTGCCTTTTCTCCTATTTATGGACAAGTAGCAGAAGTAAAGAAGTCTCTGTGCACTTGAAAATGAACTTAGCATCTTGACATGTTTATTGTTAATTGAAAGGCACACGTACATTAATGCAATGGAATTTGATGGCTGCTCTGCTTACAAGGGCCCAGGGTCTTAGAGGTCATGGCCTCTTTATCAAATGTCACAGAGTCATGGTTGCTGCTACTCTAATGATGTCATATCTTTTTTTCTTCTCTCTCTGATCTCTTTCAGCCTTTCCCCAGAAACCAATGACTATATTGTAAGGGGTAAGTGTGGCCTACCAATTAATGGGCGCATCAGTCACAGATGGCTTCTGTTTAACCTAGGCCCAGACATCTGTGCCTGACAGAACCCTCCATACTCCAATCCTGATCGGCTTTGCCTCACAGCTCCCCTTCACTGATTGGTCCCACCAAAAAGAAAGTGGCCAGACCCTTCCCACTCAGGCACCGTCTGATTGGTGTTGGGGGGTAGTAGGGGGCCTGCGCTGCGCCGAGCTGAGGAATCGGATTGGCCGTCTCTGTTTGCGGGTGGGCTGGGGAGTGAGATGCGGATTGGAGGATGTCGGGGGACTGGGATGAAGACATGTGCAGGAAGGTGCTGGTGTTGGTGGAGGAGCTGTGCTTCAAGTCCCCCGAGGGGCACAGCCAGAGCGAACCCTGCCAGGAGTTCTACTACATCATGAGGGGCGGCAACCGGCACCAGGACTCAGGTAAGCGCTCACAAGCATGTTGGCACACATGCACAGATGCTCACACATACACACGCACGCGCATACGCACACATACACTGCATTTGTATTCATCCACTTAGCCAGGCGCTTTTATCACAAGGGATTCACAGGTAAGGCGAGGTGAGCCTTTTACCGTGATGTGTAGTCCCCACGTATCGAACCCCTGACCTTGACGTTGTTAGCATCTTGTTGTACAGGAACACATGGCGTGGGGGAGGGGAAGAGGGAGCATGGGCTGGGGTGGTGAAGTAGCCTTCATTTACCATTCTCTTATGCATAGACATTTAATATATGGCTTATGCAGAAAAAAAAGAAATGTCTTCTTCAGAATTCACATGTTCGCAGCTCTGATGTGTCATAACAGAGGGCAAACGAGTCTGGGCATTCATTTAAAAAGACAACAGAATATGCCAGGGACAAAGAGAGAGGGAGAGCTCCAAATTTAGATCCATGGGTCCTGCGCGGAGCAGCATCTGTCCAGAGGCACAATGCTGTCTTGTGTTTGCAGAGCGCGCCGCTAGTATCGCAGCACTTGGTGGGGGATTACATGTCAAGAAGTCACATTTTTGTATTCACCGACTGTAAGCCACTCCAGAAAAGCATCTTCGACATGACAAAATGTGTAATGGGCTTAATTCCCCCAGATGCAAAAGGGGGGCAGTCATTAGAGCCCCCCCTTCCCCCTCCCCCCTCAGATTTTTTGGTGACAGAAGTGGGGGAAGCGTCCATTAAGTTGCCAGCGGATTGGAAACATTGGGGAATTATTTGCCGCGAGCCGAGAATTGACAGCGGCAGAATTGGATGCCAGCGCGTGTGCCACATCAGCCAACGTGTGTCACGCCTGAGCCTCCTTTCATTTGCTCCCCTCGTTCGTCCTCTCTCCATCTCTCTCTCCATCTCTCTCCATCTCTCTCTTGGGGAGGGGCCAGTAGGCTTTGGTACAATGTCATCTCGAAGCTGTTGAAAAACAGAATTAATGTGTCACTTACAAAAACAAGGCAAGAGACATTTTTGCATTACACCCGTATAGACATACATGCACTCCTATGCAAAACTAATTCCCTTGTCTAGGAGCCATTTTGTAACACTTTTACAGAATCACAGTCTCCCTTTTGATTTCCATACTCATTTCATGTTTTTTGTGGCATCATACACATAGTAACATAATTTAGTTTTTTTTTAATTATGAATTATTCAACATAATTTGTTGAATTGATTAACTCAACTCAATCACAACTCACAAAAATACAGAAAAACATCTGATACAGATGATTATAGGCATAATAATTCACACATGTGATTTACAAAGCAATGATACAGTTAATCAGCTTCGTAGAGTTATTGCTTATTGAAGGTAGTCAAGGTTTTTAAATGCCCTATTTTTATCGCCTTGCTGAACACCAGGGTAAGTGAAATCATCCAACAACAACAACAAAAACAAATGGGGAGTGTGTGTGTGTGTGTGTGGGGGGGGGGGGGGTGAAGCGAGGGCATGAAAAAAGAGTGATGAACATTGTGTAGTTAGGCGGAGTAGTGGCGAGCCATATGCTCGGGAGCCAGCGTGTGTCAGAGAGGGACGCTTTGAGATTTAAGGCGGTGTGAACCAACGAGGAGCTTTCTCCGCCTCGGAGCTACTTAGAGCTGCGACGACTCAGCGTGGACCATATGGAGCGCTGCTGCGCAGAGGTGAGTTTGGCCTTGGATGCTGTAATGTAGAAGAAGAGGAAGGGGGGATGGGGAGAGAGAGAGAGAGAGAGAGAGAGGGAAGTGAAAAAAACGACACAGATTTCAGTTTGTGCATTTTATCCCTGCCAGGGATTGGTGGTGGTAGTGTGTGTTTTGGAGCGGGGGAAGGGGGGGGGGGGGGTAGTTGAGGCAGATCCTACAAGAGGTAGAGGGAATTCTTTTTCAGGGCAAGCTTTCTATGCGGAACGAGGAGGGATCAAGGAAGGATCTGCTCAAATCACAAGATTCCCTTCGGAGAGCCGAACCACGCACTTTAGATGTCTCCCACTGTTTCCCCAACCCGGATCAGCATCATTCTGTCGGCACCCCACCGAACGGGTCTTGGGATTTCTATCGAGTAAGCCCGGATGATTGGCAGACTCTGATTGGCATAACATCCTCTTGGGTCTCCTGGTAGGGGAGCGCCGGCAGTGGTGGGTTGGGTTGATTTGTCTTGGGGTGGGTAACGCTAGGACAGGGGGGAGTTGGATCAGGTGTTCATTGGCAGAGCAATTACAGCCATCCAAACACACAACCCCCCCCCCCCCCCCCTTCTCCCCATCTTTGTTTTCCTGCCATTGATCAGTGCATTAACCTCTCGCGTCTCAAAACCACTTCTACATTTAGTTCCCTCGCTCCATCAATGTCTCTTCATTTATTAAGGCTCCACCTCTTGTTCTTCCATTTCCATTTCACCCATATGCACACACACACACACACACACACACACACACACACACACACACACACACACACACACACACACACTTCATCTGCCTCTCTATGCCTCTTCCTTCTCCTCCTCTTCGGCCCTCTCCTCTGTCTGGCTGCGGAGCTGTGTGGAGAGACTATATTAACCCCTCTTGGGTGGGATGTAGCCGCCGCTCCTTGGCGAGCTGTGGGAGAGTGAATACGTTTATCTTGACCAGTCAGCCAGTGTGTCGCTTTCAACATGCAGGCTAATCTGTTACCTCTACACACCTGCCTTACCACCACCACAACCCCCACCCCCTCTTTCACACACACCCACACACACAGACCTTCTCCCTCCGGCTGGCTGTCACCCCTTCCCCATCTCACAGTGTCACCTGTTTTTTCACCCCCTCCCCTTTCCTTTCTCTCTCCCCTCGCTTTCTCAAACATACACACACACACACACACACACCACCACACACACACATACACATACACACACACACACTAGCCACTACCTTATTCTCCCCCATTGCTACCTAGCCGCTCCCACTCCCCCCTCACCCCTCACTCCCCTGCTGGCTTTCCTCCTACCCCTTGCTGCTTTCCGACTTCCTCTTCCCATCTTTCATTCCTCTTCTCTTTCTCTCTGTCACTCTCTCTTTCTTTCCATCTGCGTCTTGTTCTTCACAGTGACAGATCAATGCCCCCCCCCCACCACCACCTCACACCCCCACCCCCCCATGCCCCTCCCTTCCTCGTGTGCTCTCTGATCATATCTTTTGAACAAGTGCTGATTAATGACATACACACACTAATGAATAATTCACCAAAAGAGAAGGGGCGGGGTGGAAGAAAAACAGAGCAGGAGAAGAAGAGAGAGAGAGAGAGAGAGAGAGGAGAGAGAGAGAGAGAGAGAGAGAGATAGAGAGAGAGGGGGGGGTGAGGGGAAGAAGTGAGGGAGAGGAAAGACAGGAGACTGGAGGGATGAAAGGAGGCATGAGAGACTGGGATGGGGAGAGAGAGAGAGAGAGAGAGAGAGAGAGAGAGAGAGAGAGAGAGAGAGAAAGAGAGAGAGAGAAGAGACAAGGGGAGAAACAGAGCAACATCAGAACCACGAAGAGGGAGAATCTGGCAGAGAACAGACGAGACACACAGAGGGACGACGCAGACAGACAGAGATTTGGGTACAGAGAAATATAGCCAAGAAAAAACAGACAGAGAACAAACTGACAGACAGACAGAGGTGTAAATGTGAAAGCAGGGGAAACACAAACATGAGGTTTCATGAAAAAATCACAAAATCATCACCCCCCCCCCCCAACACACACACACACTATTGCATATGGGTTTTGTCTGAACTGAAGCTCTGTTGTTCTAAGATGCTCGTTTTCCTTTCAGATTTGTTAAGCGTGATTTGTTGATATTGTTTATTTGTTGGGCTACATAATCTCTCATTGGTGAGTAAAAGGGGTGCTGTCAGACCCTTTGTGTCTCTTGCCGTTTTAGAGAAAATGTGAGTCAGGACAAAAGGACTCATTCCCCTGAAGGTTGGCTTTAGTCTCTGTAGTGTCGCTGTCGTGTATGGCTGTCATTTATAGCCATGGATCGTGACGCATAAGTTTAGACATTCTGAACTGCAACATTTCGTGACCTTTCTAGCTGACAACAAAATTGTGGCACTGTTGTAAACATTGGCGGCTGGTTGCCACTTAAAACGATTTGGAGGTCAGGTGTGATTTTCAAAAGGTTTTTTTTTTTCTGGTGACTGCCTCAATGAGTTTTTCAGCTTCTTTCTTATCATATGTTTTCACTTGGTGTGGATTCCTGTCAATAAAATGGGATTTGCAGGGCCTTTCTCCTCAGCTGTAGTCGTTACCAACTGACAAGGAGTGCACTTGGAAAACATGGAGCAGATGTATCAAATTCCACATAGTATTTCACAAACATTTCCTCCATTTGGTCTTGAATCCTTTGTGGCTCATGTACGCGCCAGGCACCAGGCTCAGCTCCACACCATCTTCAGAAGCCATGCGTTGTCAAGCACTGTCTATATAATTACATGATCTGAGATAGATGACAAAGAGACAGACAGCTTGACAGATAGGCCCTGTTGTGCCGGCGTGATTGGCAGTCCTCCGCCTGGTACCTCTGCACTAGGCTCAGCTCTCGGCTCGGCTCGACGCCGAACGGAATATTTAGCCCCGTTATTCATCGATGATTCATTCGCGCTTTCCCCCTCAGAAAGCGTCATTAAGTCCTCAGCGTGATGGAAGGCCCAGGCAGAAAAAGGAAGGGGCTTAAACGCATCTTAGAGGACTTTTTGTGAGGCATTGTTTGGCGTTATTGTCAGGTTTTTCCTCTCCCTCCCTCCACACCCACTGCCGAACCCCCCCCCCCCCCCCCCCTTTGAGGAATAAACCAATTCGATGATCATTTTAAACCCTGCTTTCAGACAGTGGCACGGTACAAAGCTGTTTGTGAGAGACAGCATAAATTCCCTCTCTCTCTAGGGGGTGTTTTTCCCCTTTATATCCCTTCCCCCTTTCCCTTTTGCTCCTTTCTTCTGTAAATTCTCTTTTCACCAACCATCATTAAGATGTCTCTCTCTCTCACTCTCATTCACTCCGCAGGTTTGTTGCCACGTCTCTGTCTTGTAGTATCGCCTTAGCTTCAGCTCGCTTCCACTCTTCAAGGAGTGCGTCTTTTCCTAATGCAGAGCCTGTTTAGGGATCCGCATCGTTTTGATTTGTTTGTTGTTGGTAAACGTAATTTGTTTCGATAGCGGCACCGAGTGTATAACTAGGGCCAAATGTGACAGGGGGCTGAGACATGATAGGCCCTGAAGGAACAGCTCGGCTCGGGCCAGGACCGGGAACCGCTGCAGAGAGGATGTCAGCTCAGTCCATGTGGGCTGATGGCTTGGTGCAATTCGCTAGTGTGTGTGCGGAGGAGGGCGGAGGCCTGTGGTGGCTCCATGCAAACTTAATGAGAATGACG
>NC_055959.1:17411287-17414198 GCF_018492685.1 Alosa sapidissima | reverse complement strand
CACGTTGTATTGACAGTGCAGTTTTGTGCCTGACACATTGGTGCCCAGGGAATCACGAGCGCATGTAAAGGATTGTCTGTGTGGAATAGTAGATAGCTTTTTCTCGTGCCTGTCTGTTATGTGCATGCATGTGTGTGTGTGTGTATGTGTGTGTGTGTGTGTGTGTGTGTGTGTTTAATGGTAGCTGATGGCAGAGGTGTAATAGGTGCAATCTCCGGCGGCAACCGTTGGGAGTGTGTGAGTGTGTGTGTGTGTGTGTGTGTGTGTGTGTGTGTGTGTGTGTGTGTGTGGTGTGTGTGTGTGTAAGAGGCTTCTGCTGCTCTGCATTTTGTTGTGTTTGCTTCGTCCTCCTGGTTTATTTGCCGTGACACAGACACACAGAGCGAGCTCAAGAGATGCGCCGGAGTGACAATTGCCACTGATTAATGAATTTGGACCGCGCAATGAGACAAACCATCATGGAGGTGAAAGAGTGTGGGGGATGGGGGGGGGGGGAGTGCAGAGCTAGAATTGATGTTTATGTGTGTGTGTGTGTGTGTGGGCGGCGCGTGCGTGTGTGCATGTGTGTGGGTCGAGGTGGAGAGGAGAGAAGAGGGGAGGAGGGGCCCTTTTTAAAGCTTCCTCGAATGTGGCCAGAGCCATCCTGCGATTTTCAATTATGGACCAGACTGGCCCACACAAAAAAAGCGGCTGGCATATTTATCACTGTGTGGGGAATGCCGCTCAGTCCCAGGCCCATTACAGGCCTACAATATGGCACCACAGTTGTTCAGAAATGGCACATAAATAACAAGAGAGTGGAAAAAAACAGAAATGTTTATCAGTACTCATGTACAGTACCACTGGTTCTTAACTTTAGACCCAATGACCCGACACATCTCGCTGTGCGAAATGTCATGTGACTGCGACTGGACAGGGCGACGTGGTTAGATGACGTGCATTAAGCTGATCTGATTGAACGTGTGTGCTTGTATCATTATATTGTAGCATAATTAGACCTGATTTCTTTCACTTAGTTTGTTATGCTAATCCCAATTTGGATGTTACTGCGTATTTATCTGGCCTGTTAATTGGCGGTAATTAATGTGTCCGCCTCCGACTTGATTGGATAGATTGAGCTGCGTAATCAAAAGAATCCTGACTCTGGATTTGATTGGTCACGACTTGCAATCAGCCCATCTGGCTAGATTCCGATTGGATTTTCCCAGCCCTGGCCAACCTCCCTAGAAACTCCTGCTTAGTTCCAGAGAGGGCTAATGAAGTGGTGACATGCTTGTTAGGGCTGAGAGACACATTCTAACGAGGCCCGATTAAGGACCCCAGAGTTCCCTTCCCACCCTTAATTAAGGGTTAAGCATGACTTGTTCTGCATGCTTCAAAAAAGATCTCGGTGCCGTGATTAAAACTGGTTCTCTTAAAAAAAGTTGCTGTAACTTTTGAAGGGTGAACTCCTTGTACTTGATGTAGCTCTCTCACTGTATGTATCTGTTATCAGATACTCACTCTCGTCATATGATGCCATGCCGTGACTTGCTCTTTAATTGAACGTACCCCAAGTGGTTGTAGTATGTTTCCAAATTATATTTGAGAATAATGGTGCTTGGTTGACCACAATGTTTCCACTGATTTCATGTAGTCTGACATTCAGATATGATTCCAGATTACTGTGTAGTGGAGATATGCTGAGATGTAATTGTCCCCCATATATTACACTGTCATGGAGGCACTGATTCAGAGGAATGCATATTAAGCAGATTATGATACTGTGTGCTTTTCTCCTTTGGCTCAATCACTTAGGGTATGCATGAGTACAGGGACAGTCAATTAAATCATTCATTTTTTATGCAGCCTGTTCAATGCAAGTGAATGGGTTTTTTGTGTGTGTGTGTTTGTGTGTGTGTGTGTGTGTGTGTGTGCGTGTGTGTGTGTGTGTGTGTGTGTGTGTGCGTGCATGTGCGCGTGTGCGTGAGACATTACTAGTAGTCCACCATACCTTATGAAGTCTCAAAAGGGTGCAGAGGCATGATAGCTAATGGCGCCCTTATTGCTGCGGTCAAAATGAGACCAATTATCCCTCCTACACTGGTATCCTCCATCCAGCTGTTAAACTGAGTCATGGTCAGGTGTCTAGGCGACACACACACCCCTGTGGACAACTGCTTAAGGAGGGATATAAAGAGTCCTGCTTTTCTTCTCACTAGCTCTGCTGACCTTCAGCAAATCCCAAGTGGTTTTCGAGTGACCCTCAGTGAGCTAAGGAGGCTTTGTAATGAGTGCAAAACGGGTTTTAAGTTGCCATAATCTCTCTGGCTCTCTTACAGCACGGAGCAGCTGGTGGTGAAAATCCTGAAAGCTCTGGACCTGCCGGCAAAGGACGCCAACGGCTTCTCCGACCCCTACGTGAAGATTTACCTGCTGCCAGACAGGAAGAAGAAATTCCAGACCAAGGTGCTCACCTCGCCCTAGCCATTTTTTCTCCCTGCTACCACCCCCACCCCCCATTTCCAACCCAACCCCCCATGTGCGACACCGATCACCCTGAACTCACCTCAGGGCCCAGTGACTCACACCACTTCATTAGAAGTCTCTCCCACCACAGGGGTCCCTCAATACGTTAATTACCGCTTTTGCACCAACAGGGTCTTTCCAAACATGCAATCTCGTCTGACCCAGAGTTTATGTCTCCTCGCTGCTCGTGTTCACTGTCTCTCTTTGGCCCTATTTATCGGTTCCTTTCATTCTTTTATAGTCTTGCTGTGGGGTTGGGGGCGGGTGGTTGAGAGTATGAGGGGGAACTGGCACATGGCCAGTCATACTGTGTTGTTTTTCATCTGAGGATGTAAGGCATGCAGCTCTTATAGCTTGTTTGTATGGGATCTTCTCAGGCATTATGTGTTTTAAGGGTGCATTA